>NC_062569.1:139446666-139711666 GCF_022837055.1 Prionailurus viverrinus | reverse complement strand
AGGGAGACACAGAATCTGAAACAGGCTCCAGGCTCTGAGCTGTCAGCACAGAGCCAGATGTGGGGCTTGAACTCACGGACTGCGAGACCATGACCTGAGCCGAAGTCGGTCACCCAACTGACTGAGCCACCCAGGCGCCCCATCCTACATTATTTTTTTTAATTCTATAAATACTTTTAACTTTAGACCATTTGTAACATTTTAAACAAACAAAAAATAGTAAAGGTAATATTATCCCTAAATCTGAGGATCATCTCATTTTATTTGGCTATTTTAAAGAAAACAAAAAATAAGAAATGATATAAAAGTTAATGGTACCTATTGCTTTTATTCCAGATTTCAGTGAATGGATGTTCTATTATTGTCATGCTGTTGCACTGTTGGAAAAATGAATTTCTTTTTTTTTTTTAATTTTTTTTTCAACGTTTATTTATTTTTGGGACAGAGAGAGACAGAGCATGAAGGGGGGAGAGGCAGAGAGAGAGAATCGGAAACAGGCTCCAGGCTCTGAGCCATCAGCCCAGAGCCTGATGCAGGGCTCGAACTCACGGACCGTGAGATCGTGACCTGGCTGAAGTCGGACGCTTAACCGACTGCGCCACCCAGGCGCCCCTGAATTTCTTTTTTGAAAAACATGATTTGAACAATCATGGCTTCAAAGACTGAAGAGTAAATGTACATAATTTATATTATATACGACTATGGCTACTCTGTAAAGATAAAAAAGGCAAAAGCATAATAATAAAATTAATAGCAACAATATTTTTATTGACGAATCTACTTTTGCATTTTTTAACATGGATTATCTTATTTGATGCAATTCAATTATTTGTGGGGACTGTGTTCTCTGAAAGATGAGAATGTTATATAAATAACTTGAAAATTGCTACCATCGGAGGTTGGAATTCTCTTATAAACCACGTATCTAAGTGGTAAGGAGTATCTTATTTAAGGGGGCTCTGATCTTCTTCTAAGATTATTCTCCAGGTGTTAGTTTTATAAAATTGTAGAGTGACTATGAAGATGCATTGGTCTAAAGTAAACTTATCAAACTTTGCCATTTATAATTTGTATGAAGGAATTTACTTTTTTGAATATTTTGCCGTCATTGTTATTCAGTGTGTTTAATATAACTGTGTTTAGCAGATGCAAGATAGTATAATATAACTGTGTTTAGCAGATGCAAGGAATCCTAAGGCATGTGGTAAAGGTATCAACATATAAATTTAATTGCAGCATAATTTTTTAAACTACAGCAAAATCAAATAACTTCACATGGATAACTCTAAATAAAACATATTTTGTAAAATATAGTATAAATAAAATGCTTTATGGCTGGAGTTGAGAATACAAATTCAGAGCCTTGAGGTCATGATAACTGAAAATTATAGCATTTGGAATAATTTTTGGCGTGTTAAAACATCTATAAAAAACATTTAAAATGAAATAGATGTTTTAATTAACTTAAAATTGCAAAGGTGTAATTTTGTGTGTTCATATATGTTAGTACTCTCCAACTCTGAAAGAGTTATTCATGGTGTTTTAAAGTGTCCCTTTTTAAGCTACTACTTAGCAAAAATTCAAATCCATTTAAGCTACTACTTAGCAAAAATGATGCATTCATTTATTAGTAAGGTACACATTGAGAGATGACAAGAGTTAGTACATATTTATTGTGCATTTATTGGAACAAAGATCTAAGTGAAGGTCCTAGATTTAGATGGACTAAAAACATCCTGAACAGAGCTGCAAAGTTGATGGAACAGCATGGAGACCTTGAACTTGTCTCATCCCCAAAACCCAGCTAGATCAACACCAAACCATTTTGAACACTTAGGAAACTGATCTGAGGATTAGCACAACAGTCTGCATAACTTGAGCCACAGAACTTGGCAGGTATGCAGTATGGAAAGGTGGACTGGGGGAGAGAAAAGCCATGGAGGGTAGGGAGCTGTTTTTGCAGGGAGAGGACAGAGAAAGGGAAAGGGAGAAAGCGTGGTGCACTGGGATCATGCAAGAAAAGCACTCCCCCAAGAACAGCTAGAGAAAAAGAGAAAAAGTGAAAACGCTTGCAAGGGACTGAACAAAAATATCTGTTTCCCAAAATGATTGATGGGAAGAAAGTAGAGGGTTTCAATATCACCAGGATTCTATAAATAGTGGAGCACAGATTCTGAAGTTCTGGAGTTCCGTGCCTGGCAGTGCTCTGGTGAGGAAGTAGGGTGAAACCCCAAGATCAGGCAGCAGAGTCTAAGGCGTCCATGGGCCACACGGGAAGAAGTGGTTCCCCTGCTTGGGATGTATTTGGTAAAGACCATATGGCATTCCCACAGGCAGGGTCAAGTGGACCGCGGAGAGCAGCCACATTTGCTGGTATTGGGACGAAGATGCCAGAGTGCAGGGAAAGTTGGTGCTGGCTTTGTATGGTGATTTGCCATAATCTCTGAACCTCTGCCACTGCGTGACCATATGAACATTTTCTGGGGCAAGCTGGCACCCAGCCATTGCTCAGCAAGACCCTCCTGCAGAGATTCTCTGGGGTCCAAGCTGCAGGGGTCTGGGAAGCATGGGGTTTTGAAACACAACCCCATCTGAGGTAAAACTCTGGAGGGTGGTGCCATCTGGCAGACGGACATCTTGGACAAGGACAGGGTAGAGGTGGGGATAGATGGAGGCCTGAGACAAAGGAGGGGTGCTTGATCGCGGGTTGGTGAGAGGGTGAAGATTCTGTGTCAGAGATTAGGAAGCTGGGTGAAGCCATTTCTGCCTCTCCCATATGCACCATAATGATCTACCCCACTAAGCTAAGTGGTGCCACTTAGAGGAGAATGGAGCCATTATACCAAGTCTCATCCAACTGTGCCCTCCAAGCACATTCCCTAGAATACCAGCACAAATCACTCCACCTGCTTAGTGAATGGACTGTAAAAGGCTTTATAGTTTCAGTTCTAGGGGAAACTGGATGTAAATTCATTCAGGTTTCATTCTGTTTGCTTGTTCACTTATTTGTTCATTTTCTTTGATTCTGTTTTTGATTCTTGTTTTCATTTTTCCCCCTTCTTTTCTTCCTCATTCTTGAATACAGAAAGAAAATTTTATTTTTTTTACTTTATTTTTAATTGTTAAATTTTTTATTCATTTAATTTTCTTTATTTCATTTTATTCTATTATATAATTTTTTAATTAAAAATTTTCTTACCTTTTTTTCTCGTTTCCTTCCCTTTTACCTCTATTTTATGAAGCTTTGTTCAACAAGCAGACCAAAACCCACCTAGTAGATCTAGCTTCCTTTATTTGATTTTTTTGCTTTGTTATCAATTTTTTAATTGTTATTTTTTACTTTATTAATTTTTTTCATCCTCCAAAATGACAAAATGAAGGAATTCACCACAAAGGAAAGAAGAGAAAGAAATGACAGCCAGTAGCTTAACACAGATAATAAGCAAGATGTCGGAACTAGAAGTTGGAACCACAGTAGTAATAATACTAGCTAGGGTTGAAAAAAGCATAGAATCCCTTGATACAGAAATAAATAAAATCTAGTCAGGACAAAATTAAAAATGCTATACCCAAGATACAATCTTGAATGGATGCTACGATAGCAAGGATGGGTGAATCAGAGAAGTGAATCAGTGATTTAGAAGACAAAATTATGGAGAATAATGAAGCAGAAAAAAAGAGAGAAACAAAGGCAAAAGATTATGATATAAGGCTTAGAGAACTCAGTGACTTATTTAAAAGAAATAGCACCCAGGGTCAAGCTGGTTTGGGCTTTCTTGATGCTTTTTCTAAGGCTCATTGGTTGAGCAGCACGTGGAGTTTTTATATAGTTACTGGCCAACTGTGAATGAAAAGACAAGAGCTTTACATTAGTCATTTCCTATTAAATCTAAGAATATAGGTTTATAATATTCTGTGAGCATTTTTAAGGATAAGCCTTAGGATGTATTTGTCAGTCATGGTGACAACATGGTTTTGAGAGAATCAGTTACTAGGATCCTTTAAGTAGTGGTAATAGAAATGAACTTAATATCACATACTAAAAGACAACTATAATTTGAAAAATATTTATTTCTTCACCAGTGTACTTTTAAAATCCTTTGTCTGGCTATAAATTGTTTTTTAAATGTCCATAATGTACCCTTTACAGACCTCAGCATATACCAAATTTTTAATTATAGGATTTGAATTCAGTGGGGGCATACAAATTATCTCATTCATGTAAGAGCTTTTTAATGAATAGAAAAAATATAAACTTAGAGTTGTAAAGTAATGTGAAATCCTCCATGCTGCGTAAGAACTATTACTAATGTTTGTATTTTTAGAATTACATTTTCTGAGGTGTAATTGACTTTCATTAGATCACACTTTCCTGACATTAGTTTACAGTTTTATAGTTTATCCTTTAAATATAAAAATTGACAAGATAAAAATCTTTCATTTGTGTTTTATACTTTTCAGAGTACAGGCCTTTCACCTCTTTAGTTAGGTTTACTCCCAGGTATGTTATGGTTTTTGGTGCAGTTGTAAATGGGATTGATTTTTTTTCTTTTTCTGTTGCTTCATTATTGGTATATGGAAATGCAACAGATTTCTGAAGATTGATTTTGTATCTTGTGACTTTACTGAACTCATTTATTAGTTCTAGCAGTTTTGTTGTGGAGCCTTTGCATTTTCTATATATAGTATCAGGTCATCAGCAAATAATGAAAGTTTTACTTCTTTCTTACCAATTTGGATGTGTTTATTTCTATTTGTTCTCTGATTGCTGTGGCTAGGACTTCCAGTAATACTATTTAGAATAAAAGTGGTCACAATGGACATCCAAGTCGATCCTGACCTTAGGGGAAAGCGTCTCAGTTTTTCCCCATTGAGGATGGGTTTCTCATGCATACTTTGTTATGTTGAGGTATGTTTCCTCTAAACCTACTTTACCGAGGGCTTTTGTCATGAATGGATGTTGCACTTTGTCAAGACTTTTTCTGTGTCTATCGACATGATCATATGGTTCTTCTCCTTTCTCTTATTGATGTGATGCATCACAGTGATTCATTTGCAAATATTGAACCACCCTTGCAACCCAGGAATAAATGCTATTTGATCTTGGTGAGTTATTTTTTTAATGTATTGTTGGATTTTGTTTGCTAGTATTTTGTTGTGGATTTTTGCATCTATGTTCACCAGAGGTATGGCATGTAGGTCTCTTTTGTTGTGGTGTCTTTATCTGGTTTTGGTATCAGGGTAATGCTGGCCTTGTAGAATGAATGTGGAAGTTTTCTTTCCTTTTCTATCTTTAGGAAAAGTTTGAGAAGACTAGGTATTAACTCTTCTTTAAAAGTTTGGTTGAATTTGACTGTGAAGCTATCTGATTCTGGACTTTTGTCTTTTGGGAATTTTTTTAATACTATTTAATTTTTTTTTTGCTTGTAATCAGTCTATTCAAATTTTCTATTTCTTTCTGTTTTAGTTTTGGCAGGTTGTAAGTTTCTAGGAATTTATCCATTTCTTCTAGGCTGTCCAATTTTTTGGCCTATAGTTTTTCATAATATTTACTTATAATTGTATTTCTGTAGTGATGGCGTTATTTCTCTTCTCTCACTTGTGATTATATAGATTTGGGTCCTTTCTCTTTTTTTCTTGCTAAGTCTGGCTAAAGGTTTCTTGGTTTCATTGGTCTATTGTATTTTTTTTTTTTAGTTTCAATATAATTTATTTCTGCTCTAATCTTGTCCATTTCCTTCCTTCTGCTGGTTTTAGGTTTTGTTTGTTGTTCTTTTGCTAGCTCCCTTAGCTATAAGTTTAAGTTGTTTGAGATTTTTCTTTCTTCTTGAGTTAGTCCTGTATAACTTACCTCTTTGGACTGCTTTTGCTGTGTCCCAAAGCTTTTGAACCATTGTGTTTTCATTTTCATTTGTTTTCATGTATTTTTTATTTCTTCTTTGATTTCTTGGTTGACCCATTCATTGTTTTTTTTTTTTTTGTTTTGTCTTATGTTACTTATTTTTGAGAGAGAGAGACAGAGTGCGAGTGGGGGAGGGGCAGAGAGAGAGGGAGAGAATCCGAAGCAGGCTCCAGGATCTGAGCTGTCAGCACAGAGCCCAGTGTTAGGCTCGAACCCACAAACTGTGAGATCATGACGTGAGCCGAAGTCGGACGCTCAACTGACTGAGCCACCCAGGTGCCCTGACCCATTCATTGTTTAGTAGCATGTTATTTAACCACTATGTACTGTGGTCTTTCCATGTTTTTTCTTGTGATTGATTTCTAGTTTCATAGCATTGTGGTCAGAAAATATTCATGGTATGATTTTGATCTTCTTGAATTTTTTGAGACCTGTTTTTTTATGCAGTATGTAATCTATTCTGGAGAATGTTCAGTGTGCCCTTGAAAAGAATGTGTATTCTTCTGCTTTAGGATAAAATGTTCTGAATAATACTGTTAAGTCCATCTAACCCAGTGTGTCATTCAAAGGCATTGTTTCCTTGTTAATTTTCTGTTTAGAAGATCTGTTCATTCATGTAAATGAGGTATTAGTCCCCTATTATTATTGTAGTATTATCAATTAGTTTCTTTATGTGTGTTATTAACTGTTTTATGTATTTCGTGATTCTATATTGGGTGCATAAATATTTAGAATTGTTATGTTTTCTTTTTGGATTGTCCCCTTTATTATTATCATATAGTGTAATTCTTGTCTCTTGTTACAGTCTTTGTTTTAATGTCTATTTTGTCTGATAGAAGTTTTGCTACTGCAGCTCTCTTCTGACATCCATTTGCATCATAAATGTTTCTCCATCCTCTTTCAATCTGCAAAAACTCATGATAATCAGCCCCTTTTGTTTTTCCAGTCAGTGGCTTTGGGAAAGTATTTTCCTTGTGCAATCCCCTGTGCATTCCTCTGTCTCTCTGTCTCTCTCCCCTCTCTCCCCGAATAAGACTCCCTCCCCTCCCCAGCACTCGTGATCCTTTTCTCTTCCAGATCACCTCTCTGCACCTCCTACCTTCCATGATGTGGACTTTTCTCTCCCTCCGGTTGTGCAGTTTGTTCTGTCAGTCCTCAGATTGACTTCTTGGGTGTCCAGAATGAGTTGATATTTATGTAGCTGTGTTTGAGGGATGAGGCAAGCCCAGGGTTCTCCAACTACTCCGCCATCTTAACTTTTCCTCAAGACTAATATAATAAAGATCTTATTTTATCTTCTTAGTGGTGGATGGATTTTTAAAATTTACCCTTTCATTGAGTATGTATCCTTTTGGAGCCTATGAATTCTGAAGTTCTGTTGTTCTGACTTCTCACTTTATGATACTGTCATGAGGACTTCTGAAGTCCTAGGGCTTTGTGTCCCTTCCTCCAGGCCACAGCTAAGACTGAGGTATTGGCCCACTTCTTCAGGAGAGTTCCCATTTTAGTCTATATCTGCCAACTCTTTCTGGTTATTTCTTTACTTTTGTCTCCTGAGATCTTCCTTGATTTTTTTTGTATGCTTCAAAAACTGGTTCTTGTATTTTGTCCAGCCCTCATTGTTTTAGGGGAGGATTATTTTTTTTCAGATTGTGTAAATATCTATGAAATCAGTAGCCACATTCATTAAAATTTTTTCTCCTCCTGAATCCACAATAAGAAGTCCATTACATAATACTAAGGCAGTAAATATTCTATGTCAATCCTACTCAGCAAAATTAAATTTCCCATTATAATTATTTTCAGTTATAAAACTTCTGTTTGAAGAGATGCTAAAGGGACGTATTTTTATGACAAAGTTAGATCCCATTTCAGTGCTGTTTGAAGGAATGGAAAATATTAGTTTATTGAAAAAAAAACATTAAAATAACAAACTATGGCAATAAAATTAATGAATTTAAAGGGAAAACCTTAATTTCACAATATTTAGGTTTTACTATGAAATACATCGTTCCAAGAAGGCAACATATGCACATTAAAAAAAAAATTCTCCACAGAGTAAATCAGTAACATTTAGAATCCATCTTGACAGAGGATTTTGCAATTAGCTACTGTTGAGGTTAGGTTTTATTTTATTTTCCCCAGTTTCACATATTACAATAATAGTAATAATGCTTTTCATTTACATAATTATTTATAATTTATAAAACTTTTCCTTTTAATTTAAACTTCATAGTCTCAAAGAGAGGAAATCACATAATATTTATCTCCTTTTTTTAAAAGATCAAACAGACACAGAAATTATGTGCCTTTCGTGATATATCACGATTTAAATTTTTTTTTAATGTTTATTTATTTTGAGAGAGAGAGAGAGACAGAGCATGAGCAGGGGAGGGGCAGAGGGAGAGGGAGACACAGAATCTGAAACAGGCTCCGGGCTCCGAGGTGTCAGCACAGAGCTTAACACGGGCTCGAACTCACGGACCTTGAGATCATGACCTGAGCCAAAGTCTGATGCTTAACCAGCTCAGCCACCCAGGGGCCGCTGTATATCATGATTTTAAACAAAAGCGCACAGATCAAACTGGATGTTCTTACTCTGGCCCACCATCCTTACAGTTCAAATTTATATTTTAATGGGATTTAAGAGTACTCAACAAAGTGTATTTTTAGTACAGAATGCCAACATTTTTAACATATATATTATGCATTCCTGTCAAGCAGTCCAGCAGTGTGGGCTGCCTTACGTAAAAGTACTCCCTTTATCTTTAAGCATACAGCTTATTTACAGAACTGTAAGTCTGTTCTGATGAGGGATATTTCATCAACACAATAACTCTCTATTTCAGCGTGCTTTGCTGTGAAGATTTCAGCTGCTCTTGATCTTTTCTGTAGACATGTGGTTCTTTTAGAGACAAAGTATTCTCAACATAAATAAAATGTCAGGGTGTTTGATATTTCTTTTGTCCCTTTAACTGAGTCAGGTGCTTCCGTAAAAGATAAGAAATTTGGATTTAGTTTTCTTGACCTTGCTTTTCCTTCCAGTGTGGGAATTGCACGCACCTGCTGACACAGTAACCTCCTCGGGCAGTGATAGAGCAGCTTCCTGGTGAGGAAACTACAAAGAACATTCCTCCTCCTTCAGTAAGAGATCTGGGCAAATGAGCTTCTTGAATGCCAACTGCAAAAGCCTTCACCACAGATACTTACACTGGGCAGAGACATCCAGCAATGTTTTGAAGGAATCTTGTAAGAACATTTAAGTTTTAGGGAAAAGTAACTTTGTGAAGGAAACTTATTAATAGTGATTCAATAGGTCTATAATGTAGCCTTGTCATTCATTTAAGAGGTGACCCAGCAGCATTGATAGAACCTGAAAACTCGGTGGAAATTCATGATCTCGGTCCTCACTACAGATCCATCAAATCAAAATCTTCATTTCGATTAAATGCTCATTAAAATCTGAGAGCATTGTTCCAAGATGATTTCAGGCATGAATTTTATTAGTAGTAAATAGTTTTCAAATACCCTCCCTAATATATATTAAATAGGTTAATTTGCTAAGCAAAATACTAGGTCATTATTTTACCTGATACATATCCTTTTTAATTCATTTTTTTTCTAATAACGGGTTATAACAGTTACTTCTAAATTGAAAGGAATTTGCTCTGTGTAATCCCCTTCTTTAAACTGAAAAATAATTCACCAGTTTAACGTGTCTCCTGAATGTAAAGCTCTGTGCAGGTAAAGTTTCCCTTTCGCATTTACTGCTGTGTCCTAGTTGAGTAGTATGTTGGCTGTTTCAAAGCACATGGTCAGTAAATATGAGAATACTTGAGATTTCTTTCGAAATATGCCATTGAGTGCTACTATTATTTCCTGGAAACAGTTCAGGGAATGCTACAGACCTTTCACATTTTTTCTTTATATAATCTGTTCTTTTTAATTAATTTATTTAAATTTGTTAACATTTATTTATTTTTGAGATCATTTTGAGATCATTTTGAGAGAGAAACGGAGCACGAGTGGGCGAGGGGCAGAGAGTGAGGGAGACACAGAACCCTGAGCAGGCTCCAGGCTGTGAGCTGTCAGCACAGAGCCCCACGTGGGACTTGAACTCACAAACCATGAGATCATGACCTGAGTGGGAGTCAGACACTTAACCCACTGAGCCACCCAGGAAGCCCTTAAATTCAAGTTAGTTAACATACAATGTTGTACTGGTTTCAGGAGTAGAACCCAGTGATTCACCACTTACATGTAATACTTAGTGATCATCATAATTTATAATGTATGTTTGAATTTTTATATTATAGAAATATGTTGTACAAAATTTCTAAGGTGATTTTTCTTATACAGGTATTAACAATTAACTATTCCATTTTACATTTACCTGTTTGACTCAATATTGTCTTAAGTATTAGTATTTTTCATGCATATAGAAACAAGGTAATTTTTTTACTTCAGATGGCATTCTAAATCGTCTGTTTATTGTAACTGCAAATGAAATTTACATTTCATTATTAAAGAATCAAGAGGAGAGTGTAATGATATGGCATTCTTCCTGAGCTTTTAGGAAAGTCTCATATGGTTCCATAGTGGTAATTGCTCATTGCCATATAATGTAATTTGGGATCTTGGGGTCTTACTCTTTTTTTTAATTTTTAATGTTTATTTATTTTTGAGAGAGAAAGAGAGAGAGAGAACAAAGCAGGAGAGGGGCGGGGGCAGAGGGACACACAGAATCTGAAACAGGCTTCAGGCTCTGACCGACGTGGGGCTTGAACCCAGGAACCATGAGATCATGACCTGAGCCAACACTGGATGCTTAACTGACTGAGCCACCCAGGCGCCCGGGGTCTTACTCTTTTGGGAATACTTGCATGTGTAATAGTTCTACTCACAAAGGAACCAGAACTTCTGCCCCAACTGCTTGTTACTTACAGTAGGGTTTGTACTTACCACTTTCTTAGTGCACACTCTAATGGCACCTTTTAACTACATTTTCCCTCCTAGGTCTTTAGTTTCTGCCATTAAAAAATGACTTCACTTTTAAGATGTAAGAACTAAGATAGCTAAAAACCGTGTTTAAGGCAAAACTGAAGTTTGTCTCATATCTGTTAAATTCAGTGGGATTCTCTCTGTAAGATTATTTTCTTAGCAATAAGTTACCTCCAATATAATACATTGACATGGAATCACTTTCAATCATAAACTGGTTATTTGAGTGTTAACATAAATGATCACAAACCATTGACAGAAATTTCTTTCTCAAAGTGCTCAGGCATGTGTCCACCAAGGAAGTTTAGAATAATGCAGTCTAGAAATGCTGATAAATGCAAAAGCCCTGGGATTTTTCAGGTGAGGTCAATGCTGCTAATCTGCAGACCACCCTTTGGAAAGATTTTTGAAAACATTTAAGCACAATGCTATCACAAAACTTCCTCCTCCCAAGTCAAGCTGTGCTGACAGCTCAGAGCCTGGAGCCTGCCTCAGATTCTGTGTCTCCCTCTCTCTCTCTCTCTGCCCCTCCCCTTTTCCTGCTCTGTATTTCTCTCTCTTGCTCTCAAAAATAAACATTGAAAAAATAATTTAAAAAAAACCCTTCCTCCTCAGTCTCATTTACTTTAACCTGTTGATTTCTTAGGATCATACACCTACGGATATGTTTTCCCTTCTTCCGTCCGCACCTAATTATTCAAAACATTAAATATCATTACTGTCCTACTTACCTCATCTCAGATTACATTGTGCACCATTCACATTTACTTTTAAAGTGGCTTCCATCTTCAAAAGTTTTCTGGTCTTTTAAGAAAAACATAGTGACTCTTACATATAAAATTCAGTAGGTTATTAGTGTATTTTGCAGTGTTTAATTTTTTTTTCCCTCTGATATCCGTATTTGACATGTGGAAAACCGTTTCCTTCTTGAAACTCTCTTGGCCTCCTCTACTCGGATATTTCCTTGTTCTCTTCCTCACAGTTTGATAATTAGTTCCCGGTGGCTTTCCCTGGAATTCTAAACGTGATCATTGATATCAAGTCTTCCTGAGAAAAAATATTCACTCATTTGGCTTCAGCTATCTTCTGCATGTTGATGATTTCTCAATATCAAACACAGGAAGGTATCCAAACCTGAACTGTTCGCCTTGCTCTCCAATCCTCACCAAAATTCACCTCAGCACAATCTGCTTAATTCCTGTTCCAAATCAACAGGGAGTCCTTGATTCACTCACTTTTAAAGTTTCCCATCGCATTCTGTCAATACTTCCCTCTAAATATTCCAGAAGATGTTTCCCCATCCTTATCATTCCTGAAATTGCCTAATCCACACTGTCATTGTTTATTTTGGTGCACTGCAGTAACCTTTTAACTGGTCTCCTTATGTCTTTTTATCCAAGGCTAATCATTTTATACTGTCACCACTCTGATGTTTCCAATTCAAAAACTAATTTTGGATTCCTTTTTAAAAGTAATCCTACGTATCTCCCAACTATTTCAGAATAGATCATCCTGAAAACCCTTTAAAAATTTGCACCATTCCTAATCAAAATCTCTTCATTTTGATTCATTCTTCATTCCTCTCCCTGCCCACATCCAACCTAAGTATAATATGCTTTGAAAAAACCTACCTTGATCGTCCCTTCTGCTCTCTGAGATACCACATATAACGTTGTGATTTGAAGTTTTTACATCTGTTTCCTTCTTTTATTTATAATAATATTCAGAGTTATCTTCAGTTTCAAGCATAATGTTGTATATAGAAAAAGCTATTTAAAATTTTATTGACTCAAAGATATAAATTCTTCCTTATGGCAAAATTAACATTTCTAAAATGACTTTTTGAATAGAAAGGACATAAAGACAGTGAATTTGATAAGGAAATGACCTTCTATTCTTAATCTTTTATGGCAATTTAACTAACTAGTACTTTCATGACTCATATTCTGTTTCTAAGAATAATGATGTAGCTGCCATTTAATGTTCGGTTATTATTTGAAACACTTTATTTATATGGGTCTGATTCCCGACTGGTAAAAATTGCTAGGGACAGAAACCAAACTCCAACTCTGATGTTAGAAACAAAACAGAATGAAAGACCTCCGGTTTAATGACTGATATATATATATATATATATATATATATATATATATATATCAGTTATATATATCAGACATCATATATCAGATATATATATATATATCAGTTATATATATCAGACATCATATATCAGATATATATATATATATATATATATATATATATATATATATATATCAATGTGGTTCAAATGTCATTAGTCTTATGCCCCACCTCACATACACCAACATGTACTTACTGCTCACTGTCACACACACACAGATTCCATATATGTACACACATGCTCTTCTCCACTTTGACTTTGACTTTTCAATATTCCTCTATTATAGAAACATTCTTAAGGTGGCACCTTCCTCCCCATGTTCTCTCCCTCCTAGTATCTCTCCTTAGTGTCATCATTCTTTCTTAAAGATTGACCTGTGACTTGCTTTGAATCAATACAATGAGGAAAAATGATGGAATGTAGAGATTACATGTACAAGATTACATTATATAAGATTGTAATGCCTTTTATGGGAAGAGACTCTCTTCTTGCTGGTTTGATGAAGGAAACAGTTATGTGGGTGACATAAGAAACGAAACATTGAGATTAGGATCTGGGAACTGAGAGTGGTTTCCAGCCAGGAGACAGTGAGAAAATAGGACATTATTGCTCATTGCTATAACCATAAGACATTGAATTCTATCAATGACATGAACTTATAGCAGATTCTTCTTTAGTAAAGTTTCCAGGTTTATAATACAACCATGGTGGACATGTTGATTTCAGCCTTGCAAAAGACCTATGTAAGCCATGTTGGACTCCTGACCCTTAGACACTGGGACATAATAAATCAATGTCTTAATCTAAGTTTGTGATGATATTGTCATGTAGTAATAAAAAAAAACCAACAACAAAGCAACAAAAAAACAGAAAACAACAACAACAACAACACATCCTCCTTCCCAGGTGTTTTCTGTCTGCGGGAAGGAAAATTCTAAAATGGCTATCTTAACATTTCTAAGCCTAACCCTTGGGACTGTGAATAAGGTCAGATATTCAGCCCATTATTATACTAAGTTGTATGGCAAAGAGATTATTGAAAAGGTAAGAAAAGGTTACTAGTCCGTTGACTTTGATTAGTAAATTCTCAAAAAGAAAACTGAGTAAGCCTAATTTAGTCTGTTCTTTCAGAGTAGAGTTGTGGGCTTATTTTGGTTGTTATATTTGTAATGGCTAACTGGAAGATATGGAAGTCAAAGCCATTCTAAGTATGAGGAGAATTTGATGTCATAGGATTGTCTTGAAGATGAAGGGATGTCATATGTCAAGAATCCAGGTGACATCTAGATGATAATAATAGGTCTTCTTCAACAGCCAACCAGGAAATGGGAACCTCAGTCCTACAATCAGACAGAACTGAGTTTTGTCAATTATCTGAATGAGCTGGGAAACAAAATCTTCCCAAAGCCTCCAGAGTAGAACTCAGCCTGGCCGACACTTTGATTTCACCTTTGTGAGATCACAGGCAGAAATCCCAGTTGAGCCTACCCAGACATAAAAATGAGATTATGTAGAACATTCCTGGCCATTGTAAGGCTATTGTAAAACTACTATATGTGAATGAGATGGTTATACATTGGAGGTTTTCAGACAAAGAACAACATAAGTCATGTGGATGAAGGAAATCTCTAAATGCAGTGTAGTATATGTATTTTGGAGGTGTTGGAAGCAGAAACATCAGCTTGGATTCCATTGCAATACGTATTTAAGAGATGATAGTGTCTTGGGCTAAAATAATAACATTGAAGATGTTGAGAAGCAGGGATAATGGGCAAAATCTTTAATGCCTAGTATGACATTGATAATAAGAATTCACAATAGATGCTATAACACTTAGAATAGTTACCAGGTAATATACCACATTTGAAAATGCAAAATGAATAGAAAAGTCCAACGTCAGCATATATTTTGAAAATAAAGCTCATATATTTTGCTTACAGATTGGATAGACAGTGCGTTTTCATGTTAAATGATATTTATAGGGAAATTTTATCAAACGTGTCCTGTCAAGGACAAGGCAACTAAAAAATAAAACTCCAGGTGACTCCATCAGGAAGGGTATTTGTACTAAGTAAAGTGAAAAATCTAAAATGGATGGAGGAGGGAATTGACAATCATTAACAATCCTACCATACTGAGAATCATAGGAATTCTTAATTATTTTTGATCCTTGCACCTCTTTCTTAGAGGAGATTTGTAAATTCATGAAATAAAATACATTTCTAGGAAATCTACGGTTTCACCAAGATTTATACATTCTGTATCAATATATGTTGTTCTTTCTTAACAAATTAAATAAAAAGAAATAGCAGCATTTGTAAATCCTACCGTTAATATCAAAGAAGTGGTTAGCTTATTACTTTGAGATCTCTCCAACAACTAAATAAGTTTTATATGAAAACATATGATTTATATTGGTGAAAAGTAATAGTTAGTACTAATACTTACATAATTTGTTGCCTACCTTCCTTTAGGAAATATGAAATTTCAATGAGAGATTAGTGAATTTTTTTCTCCCCATAGCCAAGTTTATGGTCCCTCTGAATTTCCTCCATGGTCAACTACTGATAATATAGTGCTTGCTTTATTAGTCACCTTTATGTCACCAGGCTGCCCTTCCTTATCATATTTCAAAATATTTTAATATTGAAGGTTGTACAAAGGAAGCTATACACTCATGATCTTAAAATGCTGGAACATAAAAGGGGACAAAAGTCAGAAAACATAATGGAGGGACCAACTTATCCAAATATTTGTTAAAGTCTTTGAGTGACAGGAATCATTTTATTCACAACAATTAAGTCTTCTCTGAATCATTATTAAAAAAAATCACCTAAAATGCTTTTATTTTGCAAAAGGAAAAAGAGCTTTGTTAATATTCCTTTTGTCATTGATTTTATTTCAAGAGATATGAAAGTTTAAGAACAATGATATTGTGCACAATGAACATATATATGTATTTGTCTAGAAATAAAACCGTATTGGCAATCTTATAAAATTATGTTCACGTAGGAAAGAATATCCATAGAACAGATATGACTCTTAACAATGTCTCATTCATTGAAAACTTATTCAGTCTGTGTGCCAAGAAAAATATTGAATAAAATTGGTGTTTTCATGGCTTATGAACTAGTAAAATGAAGCGAATTAAACACAAAACCCTAGTGACTCCTTCCACTGAATACAGTAGCAAAAATTGTTTAATTGGTCAGTTGCCCTAAGGCTTATGGTTCATTGACTTAATCAGAGCCAAGTAAAATGATTTCATCATGAAAGAAAATGTTTGAAGGGCACAAGATCTCTATATGATTGTGAGGATATTCTCTATATGAATGTGGAAATATGAATGTGGGAAATTAAATAGCTATGTCCTGGGTTAGGAGAGTGTTCGGCTTTGCAATACATTCCCTATAATCTCCTACCCCAGGGCATAGCTATTTGATTTCCCACATATGAACATGTCTTTGTATGCTTATAAGATGATAAAGAGCAATATGTTTTTAAGAGATCTGTAAAAATATAAGGAAAAGTGAACATTGACTAGACATGCAAAAAAGTTAAATTTAGTTGCTCCAGACCTACAGAAGCAATTAAAATGTTTTCAATTTTTAAAATTTTGTTTTTCATTTTGTGGATTTTTTTTTCTAAATTAAAGTGTTAACATTCATAACAGTTAGACTTTATTTTAAAGTGATGAACATTTTTCAAAAGTAATAATCAGAACCAGCCATAGTTTTATACATATACACATAATTTATTAAAATGTTTATTCAAACATCTTCTCCACTATGCCAAATTCTTTAAGGTTAATATAGCTTGTGCAACACAAGTTTGATACCAAATATTAGTGACATGAAGCCAAATAACTTTCAGATTTCCACGTAATCAAAACAAGTGAAGACTAGATGGTTAATTTGTTTTGGGTTTTGCCAATTAATCCTCAAAGTTTTGCCCAATAGCACTTCTGATCTACTATGTGAACACTTTGTACCTCATTTTAAGAGAGAAAGCTTATTTTTTCCTCCTGTTGAGTATCGACCGATTTTGCGGCTAGCTGTGACCAATAAAATGCATCGGGGGTGATGATTTGGGACATTGGATCTCAGGCATTATGGGAGTATAGCAAGCCCCACTTCCTGCCTGCCAAAATTCAGTTGTCATGCTGTACGAAGCCCAAACAGCCACATGGAGAGTCCACTTGGAGAAGAACCAGGCAGATAGTGCTAAAAGTTCCAAACACATGGCCTAAATCAAAACATCCCATCCACCACCCCTGCCCCCTGGCATTCTAACTACCCTAGCTAAGATAGTAGACACATGAGAATAGTCATAGTTAACATTGTAGCCCAGCAGACATTATGTCAAGCAGAAGTGAGCTATCACCACTGAATACCACAGAATTGCAAGATACAATAATGTTGTTCTAAGCCATTGAATTTTGGAGCAGATTATTCTGCAGCAGTTGGTAGATAAAATGAGGGAAACACCAAGAATTATAGCTTCATCCAAAGATTGAGCTTCCATGCTCTAATTTTTGTGTGATATGAGTAACTAGAAAACCTTGGAAGACATTCACTGATATCAATCCCCTTTGACAACACTGAACCTTTCATTAAATAGCTTACTAGCCACCACCATATATTATGATGCAGTAAGAGAGATGAGAAATAATTCGAATGGTTTTTGTTAATTCTGCCCCAATGGCTGTCTGTAAGTTATCATGTTTTTTTTTTTCTTTTGGATTATCATGAACACCTGGGAGATATAAACCAGGGGATAATAGTTGAATAGTTAACTTAGGAGCTAAAAAGTTATTTTGATTACCCTTTTTTCCATGTAGAAGATAGATCATGTTTTACTTGAGTCTATGTTTTCTTCATAATTTAAGAAATAAATCAGTCATTTTAAAGATTTTATTTTTACCATCACTATGTTATTCCCATTGTCCTTATTTATTTCTTGTGTAGAGACCTCTTTTCTGTTTCATGTCTCTTTTGTCATCATGTAAAAACTCCAAATACAGTGATTGCTAACGTGGTTGGATAGAATGGGCTTCATCTTTTTTCCCCCCTCTTATAATTGTTTAGTGTACATTTGCCCTTACATGCCATTGAAAAAATAGCATTAGAATCAAACATGCATTACTGTAAACAGCAGCAGAAGAAATTTACATAGTTAAATGTGATAAGTGACATTTTATGACACCTTACATACAGTGACTTTATAATTGTGTTTCACCAATGTAACTAACAGAGTAACAATTATTATTTGTATCTAAATTTGGAATTTACTCTTTAGGAATTTTTATAAGGAAATATAATAATTGCTTGTGTTTAATCAATGTAACAGAAAGGTAATTTTTTATTAATTGCAGTCTGAACTTAAAATTTAGTATTCCAATAAGTATGTTGCTATGGACCATTACAGATGTGAATTTCATGAAACTAATGGTACTAATCAGATCCATGATCATTCATTTATGTATTCATCCACTTAAAAATATCTGATTAACTGCTTTTCATTTCCACATACTGGATGATTGCTAGGAATACAGGGGCAAATGAGTGCCCTGTTCTATACAGTTCTTTGGAACTTCCTATAGTACAGAGTGCTAACATATGCACATGGAAGAAGGGAATAATAGCTATGACTACTGGGATTATAGGCCTGATATACATGAGACTCTAAGCACCGCTAACTCCTATCAACTATTAGCCACATAACACAACTGAAGACTTGAGAAAAAAAGCACTGATTTGTCACGTACTGGTAGTTGAAGGGAGCAATGCACACAATCCTCTGGCTGAAAGTTTTCATTGTGCTTCAATGACTTCAATTGAAATTCAGTATCAGCTATTTCAAAACTGTTGACCTATAATCTATAATCTATAAATCCTAGAAAAATCTATTTCAGATTAATATTTTAATTAGACAAAATTATGACTGGGAAGATAGTACATTACACTAGACTACTTTTTTTCCCCCTTTTGGTCACAGAATGTCAATTACAATTTTCAAATTAAAGGAACAGGAAAATCTAGTCATTAGTAAAGCATTATTTCATTTAGTGTAGTGACAGAATATTACATAAACTCTGGATACTGTAAAACTTGACTAAGAAAGTAACATTTCTAGATTAGTTTAGACTATAAAGAAAACATGTTCTTATACGCTTTGGTACACATAGGTGAATACAGTGATAAAATAGTGTAGTTGATGGATTTTGACTGTTTTTATGAGATGTTATGAATTATAATGTTTTATGTGCCATGAGAATATTTTGAAGACATTGATAACTTAAAAAGTATAAAACTCATTTAAAATTTTCCACACTGAGTCGATCACATATAAAGTTACATGAAATGATTTTTTAAAAAATGAGACCTACAGAGAATCTTTGATGTGGATTTAAATAACTAAACCATAAACATTTTGGTAATAACATTTTTAGATTCAGAACTAAAATCCAAAATATAGCCACCTAGTACAATATTTAAAAAAAATAATATTTATTTATTTTTGAGAGAGAGAGAGAGCACGAGCAGGGGACAGGCAGAGAGAGAGGGAGACACAGAATCTGAAGCAGACTCCTGACTCCCAGCTGTCAGCACAGAGCCTGACGTGGGGCTCGAACTCACAAACTGTAAGATCATGACCTGAATGAACCAAAGTTGGACACTCAAGTGACTGAACCACAAGGCACCCTTCTTCTTCAGTAAATTTTAACTGGTTTTTAAAAGTTGCTTCAAAAGCAAAAGTGCAATTAATTAGAAATGTAATAAAATTAAATATCTTATGTTAAAATATAAGCAATCTAGTATTTACAAAGTACTTTTTGCTAAGAAGAAATTTTGCGATCTTTCTATCATCTGCCAACTTGTATTAATTTCAAATCAATGAATTAACAGAAAGCAAGAAAGTGATCTTCAGTTGAGTGAAAAATGCTTGATCTTGAATATGTCAAACTTGTCTAACAGCTCAGATTTCACAGGATTAGCTACATTAGATCTAAAGAAGAAGGGGAATACAGCAGGATGTTTCCTCTATAGGCAAATACTTTTATGAAAACAATGATCCTATTCACAAGCAATTAAGACAACACCATTAATAATCTGTTCCCCTCTAATAAGTTTGAGCTTAACTTTAAACATTTTTGCCTGTTAATGTACGTTGGAATTAGGTGAGGAAGGTAAGTAATAACTTGTTTACTTATTTTTTACATCTTCAGGATCTTGATGGAAAATCACTATTGAATATCTTGGATTAATCCAAACAAAAAATTTTTTAAATGCATGGTATATAGCCCTATCATTTTGTTTGTTTAGTTTGGTTTCCTATATATATATAAAGGTTATTTGAGTAGACAATTGTAATGAGGGGCTAGCTATATTGAAGAGCAGTAAAAGTTCTTACATCATAAAAAGCACTATTAATCAAAAATATATGAAGCATTAAAGAATGGAAAAACTTTTTCAATGATCCATATACAAAAAGGATGATTTCTTGAAGCAATTTTTATATTTTCTTATATAAATTGGCCTTCATTTCACTGACATTAGAAGAAAACAAATGCTTTTAAACAATAAAATTTCCATTTGCTTTTAACTAATAGAACCTACAGGGATTCATTGTAAAGCCGATTATACTTATTTGATTCCATTAGTGTTATCATTTTTATTTCATGATTAGTTAGCCCCATTTTAAACCAACCATAACATGACAATGTTCAAATTAGCTCAGATGTAAAAATGATTTCAAATGAAGTTGCTTTCTATAAAGTTTTCCTTGCTTTTTTTTTTCTTTTTAAAGTAAGTTTCTGATAATACATTACTCATTTCCCATATGTGTTAGCTGTATTTGGGTCTTTGGAAATTAAATCTACTAATTAGATTCTCATACATTTTTATTACCTGATCTCAAAATTTATTAATATATCTTAAGAAAAAATACTAAAATGATAATTTCTTCTATCTCATAAATTGTCCTTATCCCAAGTTCCATTAATATTTATTTTCATAGCCAAAGCAATTGTACATGCATTCCCACCTTTTTCTTTCCTCTAAGGACCCTCTTTATGACCTCCAATTTTTGTTCTAATATTATTCTGTAAAGTGGTTTCATATTTCATACAGACTCTTTTTAATAGGCTATTATTAATTATTGAACTTCATTTTCCTTCTTTGTAAGAACTAATCAGAATCAATAATGGCTTCTTACCTATTCCTCCTACATAACAAATTTGTTACTAGATTTCTTGGTATAGCCAGAAGTTGACTATTAATTATTCTTTCATAAACTCATCTAATTGTTAATGTAGTATAAGGGTCAGTCTATATATCTGTCTTCCTGTCTGCCCATCTGTCTATCATCCATTATCTATCTATATCATCTGTTAGGCCAGAGAGGCGTGGAGAGGGTTGGAAAAGTAACTAATTAAATTACATAGATACATACATACAAAATCCCCAAATTCAGCTTATTGGGGAAAACTGTGAATACCCAGAGAATTATTTAGATATTTTAATAAATTCTTCTTAAATGTTTATTTATTTATTTCAAGGGAGGGAGAGCATGAGGGAGAGGGGCAGAAAGAGGGGGAGAAAAGGAATCACAAGCTGGTTCCAAGCTCAGAGCAGAGCCCAACACAGGCCTGGATCTCCCAACCGTGAGATCATGACAGGAGCTGAAATCACGAATCAAATGCTCAACTGACTGAGCCACCCAGGTGCCCCAATTTTTAATATTTGTCCTTAAAATTAAAAT
The DNA here is from genome assembly GCF_022837055.1 of Prionailurus viverrinus. Classification (NCBI taxonomy): domain Eukaryota; kingdom Metazoa; phylum Chordata; class Mammalia; order Carnivora; family Felidae; genus Prionailurus; species Prionailurus viverrinus. Next base: position 139,689,857 of record NC_062569.1, on the reverse strand, counting down.
TAAGCAAATATTTATTGTTTAGCTTAAAATGGTTGGTCTGTAATTATATTTTTAATTATATTTTCTCCTTCTTCTACATGACATTCTTAAATTTGGGATTCCAGAAAGCCTGACAAAAATCTGTCTTTCCCCACTGTCTTGCGTGGCCATGAACAACTATTTAACTTCTTTAAACTGTAGTGTCACCTATAACATGAGAATGATAATATTCTTTTCAAAAGATTTTTGACCTCATTTAATGAGATAAAGACAGAAAGAGTGTCATAGTTTGTGACCAATAAATGACAGTTTAGCACAATTTTCACTATTAGCGTTATACACAATAAACAAAGGGTGTTTTAGGTCTCTACATGTTAGAATATCTTATTTTCCTATACATTTTCTATGAGAATATAGTAAACCAAAATGGATTCTTAGTAGTGCCAAGTATATACGATTTGGGGGGAAATAAAAGCTTTCTAACTATTAAACATAAAGTTTGATATATAGCTGTCAGAAGAAAACAATTATGCATAACCTAAACGAGCCTCCAAATTGCCCAGCCAGCTGCTCTAATCTTAAACCATTCTCCCCTCTCCACTAAGCTTCTGTCACATTTATCTTATGTTTTCTAGAATGTTCCAATATGATTCCAGCCAAAGAGTGACCTTCATGTTCCTTTCTGGAAGAATCTTCTGTCATCTTTTTTTTTTTTTTTGCCTCATGCTGTGCTGTCCAATATGGTAGTGATTAGCCATATACGCTTGATGAAATTCAACTTCAAATCAGTTAACACTAATTAATTAACCTGTCCTTCAACTGGAAGACAGGCTTCAGAATAGCTGTGTTCTTGTCTGTCTTGTCTGCTACTGTGTATACAGTGGTATGCTAGGAAATATTGAAAAATTGGCTCTCTGATAAAAGATAGTAAGCTCAGAATTGCCAATTCCCCTGGTGTAAATATTCACACCGTGGCCAACAGGAAGTTGCAAATGGGAAAACACTAACCATGGAGCTGGAAAGAGATGCATATATCTGGCTGTCACAAGCCTATATGAACTGGCTCTAGTATGCCACTGAATGTGTCCAGTGATAAGAAAGGAGCTAGACACTTAACGAAGGGCCAATATTGTTGAATAAATGGGCAAATAAATAAAGGTAAGTTTTAAAAATGTTAGTTCACTCACTCTTACTTAAATTATTTTTGGATGAGATAATACATGCTGAGTTTACAAGTTGACCATCATGTTTAAATATCAGTATCACTCCAGTAGCTAGGTGAAAATTTTGTCATACGATATTTATTACGCCTTCTTACACCTAGCAGGAATTTATCACTTTCAAAGATAAGATTTGTCTAGTGACAAATATTTTTTAAAGGTACAAAATAAAACTGTCACGTTGACTTTCACGTCCAGTATTTTCAACTCAAAGAATACAACAAAATTTGAGAAGTAGTTTTGTTGGGCACCTGTAATTAGTTGTCAGATAAGATCAACTCTTATGACTACATGAATGAGAGGTCTTTATCATTAGGAATAATTTTTGTCCTTATCTGTATCTACATTTAATTACCAGTGGTTCAATTCTTAAAATATTCATTACATCAAAAGAGACTTATGGAAAGTTATGTACTTTTTTTTCTTGTTTTTTAAGTATATTGTAATATCAAATTTTCTGTTTCCATAGAGCTGGTCATTTTTCCTGTTTAAATATTTAAGATCATATCTGAGTATGATATTTAGAATAAGTCAGTGGTGATTGATATGTGCCCTATAACCTCAACAGATGGGGGAAATTGGAGAATAAACGACAATTGGCTTTGTGTGGTTATTTTGTTTTGTGACATTTTTCACATTTTTCCATCCAAAGCTTTTTCAAAAGCAAATAACGAAAATGAGTTAATTAAATGCTCGAGGAAATTTTTTAAATAAAAAGAAACATAATGAAATTACAGTGATGAGGAAACCATCAGTACCTTCTTGGTATGTGATTTAATTATGCTTGCATGTTTCAAACGAATACTTTTAATTTTTTTAATATTGAAAATTTTCGTTGCTACTGCTTTTGCAATATAATCCCTTACAAAATAATGATAAATTTAGGATGGAAATGAAATATTTATAATTATAATGCTTCTGGTTAATTAATTATTCTTGCTAATTGTAAGCATGGTGGTTGAGTTGCTTTTTTTTTTTTTTTTTATGTTTGAGATTTTGAATTGTTTCCTTAAAGGTGAGCTAGAAATCTCAATAATCTTTTAGTTAGCTTTGCTTTTAATTTTATTTATTTATTTTGGGAGAGAGAAAGAGAGAGAGCGTGAGCAGAGAAGGAGCAGACAGAGAAAGGGAGAGAGAACCCCGAGAAGGCTCTGTGCTGTCAGGGTGGAGCCCGACATGGGGCTCAATCTCATGAATGTGAGATCATTGGGCGCTTAACTGACTGAACCACCCAAATTTTGTAAATTGTGGCCTAAATTTGTTGGGCATTTTATCAAAGACCATCATTTTTCATAGAGAATAGTATGCTACTATCCACAAGACTTACATAGGGTTTCTTGATTCATGCAAGCATATCTTGTTGTTGTTGGTACTATTGATGATCTACCCTGTAATGAATAGGCCCGCCTCTGAGTCCCTCCATCTGTGTATGATATTTGATAATTTTTAAAAACCTGGAATGTTTTTATATAGTTTATAATCAAACAAGCTCCCATTTGATCCTCAGATTTAACAACACTTAGTTTTTCACTTAAAACCCCAATTTGGAATTTTACACACACAGACATTCATATACTTGACATGTTTATTTAATATGTTTGCCCTCTTTTGGGGAAGGGATTGGTACCTAGACATCAATTTTATAGACCCCGCACTATAAATATATTTATATATATACAGATATATGGCACTGTAGACCAGTTAGCGCTACAGAATTTTTGTTCACTGAACAAAATAAACAAAAATCAGTTAGTAAAAATCTGGACAGCAATCTAAGTTTTAACAATTACAATTGCAATGGAAACAGAACCACGTCTGTTTTCAACGTCAAAACCATTCCTCAAACATACGAAACCCTTTATTTAAACTGCGTCTTGCTAATGTAGAAGAGTGACGTCTCTTGCCACCATGGTCTATCGTGTCCTGAGGAGAACAAGCAATTGATGCTGTGACTAAGATTTTCCAGCTGAATAAAACACAGGCCAATCTCTCAACAGAAGTGTGTAAAGAGAGAAGTGTTGTAAGATGTGTAATGCCCATAGAAAATACCAACTCTATTTTGAGTATTCTCGCTAGATGCTTGAATTAGATACACTCCCAAATAGTCTCCACAAAAACAAATTTTGCAGATATTCTCAGATGGTTTAGCAATTTAGTTATATATACTGTGAGGTACGTTCCATAACAAAACCATATCTGCTGTCGTGACACTAGTATTTATAAATTCTCTAAGTTTCTGTAACTTTTCAGCTACTCATAGATTCTCCCAGGAGGATTGGATTTTAAACCACTTTATTAATGAAGAAATTGAGCTTTAAAAGACTAAGGATAGGAAAAGGAAAATTATAACTCAGAATTTTTGATTCAATACCTTCTATTTTCATGACACTAGACTGCATCCTTATTGATCTATTCTATTTTGCTATGCTCTATTTTCCAAAGTAGACTCAGTATATATGGGGTATTAAGTGAATAATCAACCTCTTGATTGTTATTTCTGTTGTTACGACTTTCTCCCTGAAGACCCAATGAACTATAAATCAAATATTTGCTTCCTAATGAAGCCTAGCTCGGGAATTCTCCAAGTCCTAGTGGCAGTATGTAGAGAATTCTGCTAACCTTAAGATTTAAGCATCTTTAATGAAACACTGTGGAAAGTATTCACTGGCAGCCTAATACAACCTCCAGGGATATAATATAATAAAGGGACCCTGAACAATCAAAATTGAAGTTTTCTGCATAACTGCCACATGACATACTCTTCTATTTATTTTTTAGGCTTTCTAGAACCAAATATATAAGTTATTACGGGTTATAAATCTCAAAAAATATCAAGCTCTCTTCCAATGCTTTCTGCATTAAAAATGGGCATTCACAAATATCGGTTTGAAGGAAATCAGTAATTAATGGAGAATATTGCCCTAAGAAGGTGTGACTGATAATATTTTATATCCTGAAATAATGAAATCATTCAAGGTTATTTTACAGTGCTCAAATATTTAAAAGTCTTCTCTATGATTTTCCAAAGCCAGAAAAATAGCTTTTTCATCCTCTTTCCATATATACACGCGCGCGCACACACACACCTGTATTCTAAGAGGAGCAATACACAAGGAAAAAAATGAACACTTGTGTGTGTTTGTATATACATCTACGTCTGTATGTGTGAATGTATTTATATATATAAATGTATTTATATATATAAATGTATTTATATATAAATGTATTTATATATATAAATAAAATAAATATATGTGTGTATATATGTGTATGTGTATCTATGTATGTGGGTGTGTGTATGTATATATATATATACACACACAGATGTATGTACGTATACACCAAATATGTAATACTTAACTTTTTTGAAATGTTGGTGGAAATTTGACTAGTCATAAGCAAACCTTTATTTTTAAAATGATTTATGAAATAGCTCTCCTTCTGGTATTCTCTACTAAGAGATGGTTTTATGTAACGTGAGTTTATCATTACTTAATAGTTTTTATTTATTTATTTATTTATTTATTTATTTATTTATTTATTTATTTATTTATTTATGCTGTGTAGTCATTTGCTTTCAGAAGCTACTATAAAGCTGTATTAAGTAGCATTTCTTTTATATTTAAGAATTTGGCAAATGAAGAAAAACATTTCCAAAGGTCCTTAGACTTTCATCCCTAAATCTTTTCCTTTTGATTATTTAAATGTTTGCTAACTATAGGAAATATTGCATTTTTAATTGGTGTGGATTTAAAGGAAGTATTTTATGCAATTTCTCAAGAAAATTTATTTATGGTATTGCTTAATAGTTTAGAATGTCACTGAACGTATCTCAGTTAAAAGCTTTGAGGAAACCTAAGAAAATAAGAACAGGAAACAAGTTCTCTGTACATTAGGAAAGTCATCAGAAACCATAAAAGCTAGTCTTTTACGTACTCATCAGGAGACACATGAGAATATAATTAAAATGAAATACACAGGAAAATGAGGGAGGAGTAACAAATGTTAGTGCAATTAAAAAGAACATTGGGTTCTAACAAGTTTAATAATTCAAAACTTATTTATTAAGGAACTGATGCATAAATATGTCCCTTCTAAGTTGAGTAAGAGGCAGTATCTGTCTTTTAGGGGTTTAGGAACTAGGGAAAGTTTAGGGGTCAGGAGAACAGGGTACAGTCACAAACCAGTGTATCACAGGGTTAAGAATGCGAATTGGCATAAATGAGGTGGGAAGAGATATGAACATTCAAAAGAGGCTGGAATATCATGTGATTAGGAAATCAGAAATTCATCACTAAATATGTGTTTTGTAAGATAATTTGTGAATGTTTGTATGAGTTTAACTGCTCATGGAATGAATGAAAGGAAGACACATGTAGGTTAAGGAAGACACGCTTAGGTAAAATGGAAAGCAAGAGTAAATGCATGGTATTGTTGAGGAGTAAGAACTCCCATTCCCTCGAAGGTTCTTCTACCTGGACTAGGAATCAAATTGATATGAGACAGATTAACAGGAGAAAATAAAATTTAATAGTGTATGTATAAGGAATCCACAAAGACGTAGAAATTTCAACGACAGTCAGACAAAATGAGATATATCTGTCATCCTGAACAAAGGAGAAGACAGTAGGGGTCCAGAACATCGGAGGAAGGAATGTACTTCACAGAGTAATATGAAGAGCAGATATTTTGGGGTGCCTGGGTGGTTCAGTCAGTTAAGGGTCCCACTCTTGATTTTGGCTGGGGTCATGATCTCGCAGTTGGTGAGTTCGAGCCCTGCTATGGGCTTGGCACTGACAGCATGGGGTCTGTTTGGGATTTTCTCTCTCCCTCTCTCTCTCTGCCCCTCCCCATCTCATGTGCTCTCTCTCTCTTTCTCTTAAAATAAATAAATAAACTTAAAAATTTTTTTTAAAAACAAGAGCAGACGTTTGGTACTTAGATGTTTATCCTGCCATACAGGTATTCACTTGAATAAAATTTATCTCTACTAATAACCCTTATTCTGGGAAAAATCCTCAATTTAGGTTCTTCTGTATAATTAAGGGAGAGGCAAAAGTTTCTCTTGAGACTGTAGGGTCTAGATTGCCTTGAGCTGAGAATAATCTTCATGCCAAAGTGGCCCATCTTGGGGCAGCCTACCCTCAGCCCCTACAATATCTTGGAGCATGTTTGGGGGGCTTTCAGGTAGTTCTAGCTGACTGGCCACAGGGCAGCTGAAGGCGCTTGATGTGAAGTCTGGGCATACACTATGCGTGACCTCCAGGACCAGCATTGCTATTCATCTTTCAGTAGGAAACATGAGGCTGACTCTTGCTTCATTATCTAGAATAGATAATAATAGGCCCACACAACTTTGCAATCGACCCACACAGATTTGCTTTCAAATAAGGTACTAAATCTTAGACTGAATCACATTTTCACTCCCACCTCTCAGCATCTTTATGTGATTTTTAAAGTTGGCAAGGAAAAGCGAGGGAAGCTTGGGAATTGTGGGGGCACACAAGAGTTCCTGTCTAAAATGTGCTGGTGTTGTCTTCATCATCTACTTGACTGAGGTGTTCCTCAATTTCAAAGCTTCTCACATGCATTCACTATTCATTCCCTTCTCTAAAATTTCTTGTTGATGACTACACAGTCTAGTTTGTTCTGTTTTCTTATGACATGAAATACTTAAACGGATTCTTACCTTCAAGTCAGATAGATCTTTGATAAGAAAAAAAAGGGGGGGTTCTAACATCAGAGTTGTGAGTATTTTGGAGGAAGAGCCTGAATTTAAGCCCCAAATGCCTTTGATCCCTCCTTCTCATCAGAAGGGGAATTTTCAGTGTGGTCTACTCAAAGAGTAGAGCGTTCCTCTTTGGGATCGATTGCCTTTGCTTTGGTTTAATCTAAGGCAACATTTTTATTATTGTGATTATGAAATAAAGAATAGAGATCACAGAATAGAGAATGAAGACAAAGGGGATATGAAACAGAGAAGGAGGCTAAGTAGTACATAAACAGAATTTGGAAGTCGTGGAGGAAGCTTAGCCTTTGAGGTCTGGCAATGGCGCTTGCTGTGCTGGGTCGCCATAGTGTCTCTATAGGTTCTCCCAAAGTCTGGCTATCACCCTAGTAGAGGTTAACATAGAGATGAGACGTTGGACATTGATGAACAAAGCTCAGTATTGAGCCCCTGAGGCTCAGGGGGCAGATGTGCCCCAGAAAATCCAAGAATGGGGAGAAGATATGATACATAAATGGGATCTACAAGAAGCTCTATTTGTTTGGTTTTACTTTTATCAGTATTCCCATATATTTATGTGTATACTACTTTTATATATATCCTAAGTTTAAATTTCTAATCAAATAGTTTTCCTGTGTATTCAGTTATTCTATGTATAGCACACACTTTTTTTTAGAATATACTTTTGATAAATACTCTTTTGTTAAGCCTTACATGTCGAAAGTGTATATAATCTCTTGTGATATTTAATGAGTATATACTTCTCATGCAAGATGAGCTCTTTCATAGTCTTCTCATAATGTGCAGCAGGACGTTTTCCAGATTATGTGGCATGGGAAAGGGATAGGTTCATAGAAAACATTTACAAGCCAAGAGGTCTTCCAGCCTCCATACCTCTGTTGCATCCTCTTGTTGAAGGGTAAGCATAAAAAGAACAATCTTAAGTGTAGGAACCAGGAAATACAGATCTGGTGTATAAGTTGTCTTTATGAGTTTTCTGGGAAATCTAGATACAGTAAAACCTTGGATGGTGAGTAACTTGTTCTGACAGTGTAGTGTTCTGCAAAATGAGCAAACATACCTAATTAACTTTAACTTGATAAGTGAGCAATGTCTTGCAATATGAATAGTATGTTATGCCAAACGTCGCATGATCAAAACTGAGCCAATGGTTCTTGAAAGTTGTTTTGATATACGAAAGCTTTGGATTACAAGCATGATCCTGGAACGAATTCTGCTTCTAAATTAAGGTTTACTGTAATCAGCACCTGGAAACCTGGGGGATTGTAAGAAATAGCTAAAAGTTGTTTATGAATCAGCTTCACCACCCTTGGGAGATGGGACGTCAGGCCTCTAGACTGGAATAATTCATGCTCCTTGTTGGGCTCATGTCCAAGCAACATGGCCATTTCTTTACAATCTGCTTATTACACAAAACTTTTTTTTAAATTTTTTTTAATGTTTATTTATTTTTAAGAGAGAGACAAAGCATGAGTGGGGGAAGAGCAGACAGAGAGGGAGACACAGCATCTGAAGCAGGCTCCAAGCTCTGAGCTGTCAGCACAGAGCCGGTCACGGGGCTCAAACCCATGAACCGTGAGATCACGACCTGAGCCGAAGTCGGAGGCTTAACCGACTGAGCCACCCAGGTGCCCCACAAAACTTTTTTAAAATAACATATAGAGAAAAATTATATTATGATACCACTGAGCAGAAGGCACAAAGAAACATGATGCCCTTGCTTAAGAACATAATTGTTCAATGAAATTATGCTCACTCACTGGGTTTTTTTGAAAAGAAGGAAAAGAAGAATAGAAAGGAGGAAGGAAAGAAGGAGGGAGGGAGGGAAGGAAGGAGGGAAAGAGGGAGGAAGGGGGAAAGGAGGGGGGAGGGGTAAAAGACAGAAACATTTTGTAAGTTAGCTTCAGTTATTACCCATTAAAAATTCTAATTCATTTTTAACATAAGATTTGCAAAACTTACTTAAGACTTAACTATACAGTATTTTTGAATTATTCTTTTGAAAGTAGTGTCTCAACTTTGGGGGGGTGGTGAAATTAGGGCTATACCATTGACTGATGTCCTTTCCACCACAAAACAAATTGTAAAAATTGCCCTCTTCCTTTTTTTATTTTTTTGATATCTAATATTAAATTATTCTTTTGGTCTATATTTCAGGCAAAGAAATTTATAACATTTTCTATTACTTACAAATTTCCATTTCTAGAAGAAAAATTAATGTTACTTTTAGTGACACACTTTGAACATGATATTTTTGTTATTTTAGCCCAAAAATATGAAATGTAAACGTTTTTGTATATGTTATAGCAAGGATAATAATATGTTCAATACAAGCGAAATAACTAAAAAAAAAAATTATGTCAGTCCTAAATACTTAAAAGTTTAATATATGAACCAATATTTACCTTCCATATTGCTACAGAAAGATCTACAAAGAAAATAAAAATTTTACAAAATATGTATTATCTAAATATCTGTTACTAAGCATACATTATATTTAATATAATGCAATGGAGAGATTTAATCAACTAAGTACCTACTGGAAAATAATAACAGAATTAGTAATGAGACAATGTAATACTCTGACTTAAATTATTTGAATAGTAAAATTGGGGAATAGGAATATTTGAGGAATAAATACTAAACGGTTTTGGTGTTTAAATATTATAATGTATCCATAGTATATCTGTCTGGATTCTTTCTCCCTCTTCAGATACCTCTTCCTCCAATAATTTATTCTCCATTAGCATTGTTTTTTTCCCCTCTGTTCTATGCAGCACCATTATGTGTAAATATATATTGTAATCTTCAAAAGATGTATTTATTTTCTTATATTTTTAGTTTCTTAATGAGACAGTAAATTCCTTGAGAAAAGAAAATCTATCCTATATTGATGTGTCTGCAATACATTGCATCTGGGCCCATCCCTAGAGAAGAAATGACATCTGAAACAAGCCAACTAGTGCAGGTTGCTCAAGATAAATGCACTTGAAAAAGGTGGCTCTGGAACCTTTGGATATAATTCAGATAGCAACTGTAAAATTGAACGTCAGTAATGTTCAGAAAACTAGAGTAAAGTGAAAATCTCTTGGCCCACACTCCCAAGAACAAGATCCAGGTCAATTATTCCATTTCCTCTCGTAAAAGAAATGACTAATTAGCTTAATTTTGGATGCAAATTCAACACTTACTAGTTCATATGAAATGGTGATTAGTCTGTTATTTAATAACTTCTAATTTCCTTCTTTGATGGGGATATCAATCTTGAATATTAAATATATCCTGGGCATTCCTTTTCCTGGAAATTTTACAAATACCTAGCTGAGTATTATTCTTCAATCTCAATACATCACGTAGATGTTGGGTGATTTTGTCCCTTACTAAATAGCGAAAAGTACAGTTGAATTTTTGAAACTTGTAAGGTTAAAATTATTTTTTGCTTGTTATAAAGATGTCAAGGGCCATATAGGATCAAAAGGTGGAAAATTATCAGTTGGATGTATTAAAAATGTGGTGATAGTTTCCTGATCATCTAGAATGAAACATTTTTGCCAAAATTATTGAGATAATTGAAGAATTTCTCTTTACTCTGAGAAAGAAATTCTGCTTTACCATTGAGGATCCTGAGAAAGATTCTTCAATTTCTTTCCATAACAAGGACGCATCTGTTCTAACATAGAAGGAATGTTTAAAAGACACAGCTGTGTAAGAAGACAAGGGGGTCTTCACCATACTTTAAAAACGCATGGGGTGCCTGGGTGGCTCAGTCAGTTAAGTGTCGACTTCGGCTCAGGTCATGATCCCACAGTCTGTGGGTTCGGCCCCGTGTCGGGCTCTGTGCTGACATCTCTGAGCCTGGAGCCTGCTTGGGATTCTGTGTCTCCCTCTCTCTCTGCCCCTCCCTCGCTTGGGCTCTGTCTCTCTCCCACTCTTTCTCAAAAATAAATAAATAAATAAATAAATAAATAAATAAATAAATAAATAAATAAAATAAACATTAAAAATGCGGTTGCCTTGACTCAAGTGGAACGCCACATGTATCATTTGGGGAATTCTCTCAATCTATGTGATAAGAATTCACAACAAGTCTTACAGGACTGTTGCCTGAGGTTAACTCATATGCATCTAATCCTCCCTCCTCTGGGTATTTTAGTTTGCACATCAATAACTGACGATTGGACAGGAGCCAACAGCTGCATTTTGTAGCATCACCTTTGCTAGGCAATATATTTGCTAGTAAGATCTTGAATCTACGTCTAGTTGGAAGGGTGTAATAAAGATTTCTAAATGCATCAGTTCTGATTTTTACTTGTACTTCACTTTTATTTGCCTCCAAAACCGAAAGTAGAAAATGGGTTTGCTGTATTCCATTCCTACCTCTTATCTAAAATGTGTTAAAAATCTACAGCTGTTAGATAGGTATTATAAACAAAGGCAGTTATTTGACTATTATAGCAAATGACCAGTAAGTGATCCTGGATATTGATCAGCTGTGTACTCATTTAAAGCACTCTTCACAATGGAATCTTTGTGTTAGGCGAGTAAGTGGGTAATACTTTGTGCGATGTGTCTGACGCTATTTAGATGAATTCATACATGTGGAATATTCACTAGTTTTGTCCTTAGAATCAGTCTGCGAGGGGGACACTATTATTACACCCATTTTAGAGATGAAGAAATAAAGGGGTGTAAGATAACTTTTCCAAAATCAAACTAGTGAATAATAAGTTCAGTAGATAGGCTATCAACCTAAAATAGCCATTGCGCTGTCTCTCTGAAATGATGGAAATGTCGAGAGGAGTTAACGATAGGTCAGGAACTCGAATCCTATACCTCTCATTAGTTATCTATACGACTTTAGTCCATCATACTGGCCTTTCTCAGTCTCAAACATATTTTCAAAACCCACCCTCATCCAAAGCCTCACCCTTCTACTTAATACAGAACATTTACCAAGTCAAGCCAGTGTATTTTGTGGACATTCTGTACCCATGTCTTCAAATATGTTACAGCTTTCGTCCAAATAAAAAATAATTTTACATAGCATTGTGAATGGATAAAAAATCAATAAAAATGGATAAAAAGTGATAACAAATGCAGAATTTAGTACAATTTCTGGCCCAAATGAACACTTAATAAATCATAATGAATATAAGCACTATTGTTTTTATTATTAAAACTCCCATTTCCAATACTACTATTATTACTCAGATTAATAATCTTACAAATAAAATTGAACTGACATTTTTAAAAACAATGAACTCAACCCTTTGATAAAAATCTTGTTTTATGATTTAAATATTAGTAGGGAATTTAAAATCTACACATACAAATTTATAACCTAGAAAGGAATGTAGTATGCCCAAGACAACAAAGAACTAGTGAGATATTATTGAGAAGATGGGATGTTTTCCCACTGTGTTTCATTCCCATGAAATGATTTCATTTCATTCCTCTCTGCAGAATTTTACACAACCATGGCTATTAACTTCTTTAATTTTATTCCACTTCCGGGGTGCCTGAGTGGCTCAGTCGGTTGAGCATCCGACTTCGGCTCAGGTCATGATCTTGTGGTTCGTGAGTTCCAGCCCGGAGTTGGGCTCTGTGCTGACAGCTCAGAGCCTGGAGCCTGCTTTGGATTCTGTGTCCCCCTCTCTCTCTGCCCCACCCCTGCTCATGTTCTGTCTCTCTCTGTCTTTCAAAAGTGAATAAACATAAAAAAAATTTTGATATTATTCCACTTCCTACTCCAATGGTATACTATCCCTCAACCCATCTGAAAAATGAGGAAGTCTGGAAAATTAAGTGGGCTATTCATTATAATTTAAGCAAATATGTGAAAATGATTAAGAGCTGGCTGTACACATACAGGTGTTTTGACTGGAAAAGTCAATTTTGCATTTAAAATTTTTCTAAATGCAACAAATGATATTGACATCTAGAGAAGAATTAGAGAAAACAATTAGTTTACCCAGGGTGAGAAATTGGAACTATTTTTTAAAAAGAAGTAACATAGGGGCGCCTGGGTGGCTCAGTCGGTTAAGTGTCCGACTTCGGCTCAGGTCACGATCTCACGGTCCATGAGTTCGAGCCCTGCATCGGGCTCTGGGCTGATGGCTCAGAGCCTGGAGCCTGCTTCCGATTCTGTGTCTCCCTCTCTCTCTGCCCCTCCCCCGTTCATGCTCTGTCTCTGTCTCAAAAATAAATAAAAACGTTAAAAAAAATTTAAAAAAAATTTAAAAAAAAAGAAGTAACATAAAGCAAAAAATTCTCAATATTGCAATAGCTACTGATGACTATTACTACTATTATTTGTATATTTCATGTCTCTTTAAAAATAATTAGGATAATAATAGTAACATAGTAGTAACATAACAGATTTGGGATTTGTTACTTCTCAGTGAAATTTTTTTTTAATGTTTATTTATTTTTTTTGAGAGAGACAGAGACAGAATGCGAGTGTGTTGGGGTAGAGAGAGAAGGAGGCACAGAATTTGAAGTAGGCTTCAGGCTCCGAGCTGTCATCACAGAGCCTGACACGGAGCTTCAACTCACAAGCTGTGAGATCATGACCTGAGCCGAAGTCAGACACAAGCGACTGAGCCACCCAGATGCCCCTTCTTCTCAATGAAATTTAATAGTATTTCTTAGAAGAGTTTCAATATTAATCCACATATGTTCTATAAAAGGTTTTTTTTTTAAGTTTATTTATTTATTTAGGGACAGAGAAAAAGCAAGCAAGGAAGGGGCAGAGAGAGGGAGAAAGAGAGAGAATCCCAAGCAGGCTCTTTAGTGTTAGCACAGAGCACAATGCAGGGATCGAACTCTTGAACCATGAGATCATGACCTCAGCTGAAATCAAGAGCCAGCCACTGAACCCACTAGGTCACCCAGGCGACCCTTCCATTTAGGTTTTAAATTGTTTTGTTATGTTACAGAAGTTAATCAACAAGAAAATGAAATGGAACCCTTAGAGTTTAATTTTTTGTGTTTGCAAAAGTCCTATCTCTCATTCTTCATTGTGCCCTAGTAATGACCACCATAGCTGGCACATAATAATTAATATAATTGTTAATATAACACAACATTAACAGAATTGGTGCTTGCTACATACATGTTGAATCAATTAATGAAACATTTTATTTGCAAGTGCATAATGTTTGTTAGATATATTCAATGTCTATTCAAGTATTCCCAATTAAAGCTCCTTAAAATCACTTAACTTGTCATAATAATCAGTCATCATAAATCAAAAATTAAATATTAAGAGTGATTTTTATTTCTCACAATCTCTTAAATATAAGTACTTTCTCATAAAAGATTTTTCATAATGACAATGTTTGAGACCATTCTAGCGGGTTAAATAAACACTTGAGTTGATTATTAATAGCAATCATCACAGTAAGTAGGAAGTTAAACCTGAGATCAATATCATTACTTTTATTTCCACAACATTAAAGAATCAATTATTTAATATATATTGAAAATAATTTTACTTGTGGATCAAAATTCCTCATGAAATAGGCAAAGGACTTTCAGAAACTCTAAAAGCCATGCATGCAAATTTAACTTTAATTTAAATACTATTCTCACGCAGGCCTAGATGACAGGTGCTGTCTCACTGAGTTGGGCCAAATAGGAAACTCGGCTGAAGAAGAAGTGAATAAAGGAAATGAAAGGGTGAATCCACCGACAGACCTGATGTTTTATAGAAAACCTCTGTCTTTTCCTAATATCCCTCCTATACACTGGCAGGTTGCTGTCTCGCTAAATCTGAGACATAAACCCATTTTCTGATTAACAGAATTTTTTTGAAGCATTATTTTATTATGAAACAGTAATGAATACGGAGATTCGGAATTCTATTACCAGAATAGGAGAATAAAGTGGATATTTTATTGTTTCTATAAAGCTAACAATGTAAGGGAGGAAACTGAAATTTTTACTTAGTTTTCACCATGTTTTCTTCCCCTATCTAGCCATTACGTTTGTAAAAAGCCGGTCAATGAGTTGACATACAGTGTGAAGTCATTATGGTATTCTCCCATTTTTGAAGACAGTGTCTTGCATCGGATTTGAAGCACACTTTGACCTCATTAGCAATAGAATTCATATGGCCTTGTTGGAAATATTAATGAAAGTTACACGGATTGTTTATAGTTAATTGACATAACACTTTCTTTGAAATATTGTGCTAGCACTATAGAATAAATGAATCAAACTCGTAAGGTAAAAATTGGAACCTTCTATTCACTCTGACAGATTCTAACTGTGTAATTTTTTTTTTTTTAAGTTTTTATTTATCTTAGAGAGAGAGAGAGAGAGAGAGAGAGAGAGAGAGAGAGAGCACCAGCTGGGGAGGGGCAGAGACAGAGGAGACCGAGAATCCCAAGCAGGCTCTGCACTGTCAGCACAGAGACCGATGTGGGGCTCAAACTCACAAACCATGAGATCATGACCTAAGCCGAAATCAAGAGTAGGACGCTTAACTGACTGAGCCACCCAAGCACCCTGCTATTTGTGCATTCCAACTTCAGTCCATTGCCGGCCGATTTTTCAAATTCATTAAAAGTATTTAGCTACCCTTTTGTTACCCTTTTATGTATATATTCACCTAAACTGTAGCTTTGCAAATGCTTTCAAAAGCTCATTGGAGTGCTCTGATGAAAAATAACTTCATTTTCAGCTCAGTTACTACTCTTTTTTTTTTTCAACGTTTATTTATTTTGGGGACAGAAAGAGACAGAGCATGAACGGGGGAGGGGCAGAGAGAGAGGGAGACACAGAATCGGAAACAGGCTCCAGGCTCTGAGCCATCAGCCCAGAGCCTGACACGGGGCTTGAACTCCCGGACCGCGAGATCGTGACCTGGCTGAGGTCGGACGCTTAACTGACTGCGCCACCCAGGCGCCCCAGTTACTACTCTTTTTTATTGGGCATGTTTCCACTTCCAAGTTATTTCCAATATCTACCTGAGGATTTAACTACTTCATCTCAGATTTTAAAAAGAAAGAAAGAAAGAAAGAAAGAAAGAAAGAAAGAAAGAAAGAAGGAAAGGAAGGAAGGAAGGAAGGAAGAGAAAAAAAAAAGTAAGAGAGAGAGGGAGAGAGAGAGAGAATCCTAAGCAGGCTCCAGAGGTCAGTGTGCAGTGCCTGATGTGGGAATCCATGTCATCAACCGTGAGATCATGACCTGAGCCAAAATCAAGAGTCAGACGCTTAACCAACTGAGCCACCTAAGAGCCTCAAAACATAAGTACTTGTAAGAATCCGAAGTTTATGAGAAACTTAATTCATCCAATACATTTGACAAATAGATATTGATCACCTACCTTGTAGAATGCACTGTTCTGTGAGCCATTGATACAGGAAGTGAAAAGAAGAGACAGATCATCTAATATATATCGTTTATTTGTATGCTATTCATATTTTTTTGATATAAACATTTAAGTAACCTATTGTATATAAATCATGTTTACCATTTATAATATATGTGCTTATTATATGTTATATATTTATAATATATTACATAGTATATTTAAAATATAATATTTATAAAATAAACATATATTGGTATTTATTTACATGTTTTATATTTAAAATATTCTTTGTCCCAGTAGTCAGGCCAAGAAGACAGCCAAATGTTCAAATATAAAAATGCGATGATTTTTTTATATAATTGTACATTTCATAAATTTATAAAACATATGAATTGAATACTTGTTCAACACCTACATACACAACAAACTAAATATTTAAAGTTAGATGGCTTTTCAAAGATTAACTATGTGGCTAAACATGACCAGATTCTTCTGAAGTTTGTAGAATTTCTTTCCCTGTGAGTGTTTTCTTTTCTATGAAGCATTTTAAAGATATGATTGCAGAGATTAAAAATTGAAAAGTAATCTACCCACTTCAGGGTATAAATACAAAATAACTGAAATCAGGATCTCAAAGAGATATCAGTACCCCATGTTAATTACATTATTTACAATAGCTAAGACATGAAAATAACTCAAATGTCCACTGATGGATGGATGAATGGGTAAAAAAAAATGTGATATATAATTGCTATAGGATATTAGTCAGTATTAAAAAAACAAGGAAATCCTGACATTTGCTGTAACACATATGAAGTTAGAAGACGTTACACTAAGTAAAACAAACTAGTCACAGAAAGATACTGCATGATTCCACTTACATGAAGTATCTAAATAGTCACTTTTAGTAGGAGAAAGGAGAATGTTGGTTGCCAGGGAGTGAGGGATCGCTGAAATGAAGAGTTGTTGTTCACTAGGTATAAAATCTCTGTGGTGCAAGATGAATAATTCCTAGCTATCTGCTGAACAACATAGTACCTATACTGAAAAATACTGTATTGTTTATTTAAAAATTTGTTAAGAGGGTAATCTCATGTTGAGCATTCTTGGCACAAAAAATGAGATCACAACTTTTGGAGGTAATGGTTATGTCTATTGGTTTGATTGTAATAATGGTTTCATGGAGGTACACATACGTCCAAATTCATTAAATTCTATATATTAAACATCTGTGTGTTTTTTGTCTACTAACTATAGCCCAATAAAGATGTTAACTTTTTTTAAATTAAAAAAAATGCTATCTACTATACTAGGGACCGCTTTACATATATTTGCAATTGATGACAGAATAATGCAACTTGTGCTCCATTTAATAAAGAGCATGAATCTATTCAAAACTCAAAATAATCTATTAGAGATATGCCTAATTTAGCCTGAGACGAGGAGTTCAACTCTTTGTGAGCAAATAAAGCTATAGATGTATGAATGTTATCAACTAGCACTGTGTTGTCTCTCATTGACCTTGAGTAACATAATCAATCACTCACTCAAACTGACAAACTCTCGGAGATGACAAATATTCTATCCGCAGAATCATTCACATCAGGATTTACCCTGATGCTTTTTTTGCTTCCATACAATAACATAATTATTTTAGGTGCATATCATAGTTTTTCAATATTTGTATACATTACAAAATGATTCTCATGGTAAGTCTAGTTACTATCTGTCATCATACAAAGTTATTACAATATTGACTATAGTTCCTATACTGTGCATTACATCTCCTGATTGATTTTATAACAGGAAATTTATACCTCTTAATACTCTTTGCCAATTTTAGCTCCCCCCAACCCCTGCCCTTTATGGTAACAATCATTTTGTTTCCTATATTTATGAGTCTCTTTCTGCTTTATTTTGTGTTTTAGATTTCATATGCATTTGTGTCTTTCTGTGGCTGACTTTCTTATGTAGCATAATGCCCCTTAAAACCAACCTGTTGTCACAAGTGGCAATATTTCATTCTTTTTTGTAGTTGTGTATACTCCATTGTGTGTGTGCATAATATCTTTGTCCATTCATGTCTTTGATGAACACTTATTGTTTTCATATCTTGGCTATTGTCAATAAGGCTGCAATGAATGTAGAGGTGCAGATATCTCTTTGAGAACTTCCATACTGTTTTCCATTGTGGTCACCACTTTACATTCCCACCAACAGTGTATAAGGGTTCCCTTTTCTCCACTTCCTCACCAACTCTTGGTTTTGGGGGTTTGTTTTGTTTTGCCTTTTGGATAACAGCCAGTCTGACAGATGTGAGGTGATATCCCCAAAGGGGTGACTATCTAAAATAAATAAAGAACCTACATAACTTATTATTTAAAGGCCCTGAAAAAATTGGCAAGTGACTTGAGTAGATATTTTCCCAAAGAAGACACGTAGATGTCAATAGGCACAGGAAAAGATGTTCAAAGTCATTGATCATCAGGGAAACACAAATCAAAGCCACAGTGCCCTTGATCTTTCTGATTCTTAGAAACAAGCAATATCATTGAGGGGGATTTTTTAAAAAAGAAAAAAAAAATGAATATGCAATTTACACAATTTTTGAAAGAGCTGCAGACTTCTAACTTTGGTGTTGGCTGTGACTATTTCCCAATTTTACAACTCAGGTATCTTCTATTTGTCCCTTTGAAATCTGCAAGTTCCCTACATCCTTAGGGAAAAAAGTCCAATGCATTATTGGCAGGGTACTTTTTAACGTGGTAAAAATATCCCAGGCATTAAGGCATATTTGACAGTATATTTATTTCCACAAGAAAGATAATTATTTTGATTTTATATTCATTATAGGCATCTATATGTACATATATATATTTATTATTATTTATTTATTTATTTATTTAGAAAGAAAGAAAGACAGAGAAAGTGAGGGAGAGAGGCAGAGGGAGAAAGAGAATCTTAAGCATGTGACATGCTCAGCACAGAGCCCAATGTGGGGCTTGATCCCATCACCCTGGGATCATGACTTGAGCCAATATCAAAGTTGGATGCTCAACCGACTGAGCCACCCAGGAACCCCCATTATAGGGATTTTTAAACTAAATCTAAAATGTTGCAATTGCTAAAGCTTAGCTTTTCCACACTAGAAGGCTCTAAAGATCTTCACTGACTTCTAAAGTCATATGTGCTTCAATGTTGAAACTGTCTTGCATAGTATTTACATTTCAAAGGGACAATATGTGTTTTATTCTTATTGTTGGGTTGCCATATTCGCAAATTGTGGTGAATATCGAGTATATGCTAGCCTTTGTGCTGTTAGGGTCAGGTGTCTACAGAATTATTCAATACCACATTCAACTCGAGTTGTTACCAAAACTCAATTCAGCTTCTCACTGCTTGAAAGCCAGTACTTGAGAGGCAAGTGTTGATGGAAAGGAAAATTTGCTTTATTTAGAAAGCCAGCAACCTGAGGCAAATGGCAGACTGATGTCCAAAGACCATTTCTGATTCCAGGTGAAAGAGTGAGGTTTTTAACGGGGAAATTCAAGAGAGGAGATCACATACAATTGATGAAAAGGGCAGGGAAATTTATGATTATTCATGAGGAAAGATGGAGCATGGACATTGGGCAGACATATGTGTAATATACATCCCATGTTCACTTTGCGGAGACACTTAAGACCAGAACAAAGCAAACGCAGCCTTGGTATCAGGAGGTTATATTAGGACAAGGAGAAGGGGCTCTGGACACAATCCGAGAGCTAGTAGAAACTGGATGGGGTCTTGGGCCCATTACCATGGGGAAGGAATGCAGGGTCCTGCTTGTTCATAGGCTGCAGAGGCTTCTACAAAGACTGCTAATGGATTTGTTAGTGCGGTCTAAAAAGACATAATAGCTGACTAGGGAGAAACAGTTCTCTGAAAAACAATCTTTAAATTTTCTGCTAGTTTCGACTTCATAAACCCCTCAGGGCATGGTTTCAGAGTGACCTTAGGAAAGTTATTTAATTTGTGTAAGTTTCAGTTACATTACTCAGGGTATGGATTAAAATTATTGGTGTTGATAGTTTGCCGAGTAAATGCAAGTAAAGGCTAAGCAAAGTGTGATATAATTAATAAACATTAGTGAGCATTGCTTTTTTTTATCACTATTATTGTTGCACTTATTGTGGTCATAATTTGTTCCTTAGCTTGAATTAAATTTAAGTAAAACTCTCTTATGAATACATTAAATTAACATTTCACTCTCCATTAAAGAAACAAAGAAGTCACTTCCTGCCTTTAGGTTACTGCTTATAAGTGGTAAAAAGAGGGCTTGTAAGTTTATGGGATTTTTTTTTGCTAGCTGGATTTATGAGCAAATATTTCTACTCTTTCTTTCTAGAAATACTCCTCCCCATTCTTTCCTGGGCTTCTTCATACTTCCCCTTTTCCTCTGTGGAAGTCGTGTAAATTCTTGGTCCCAACAGGCTTAGAGATCTCTCAGAGGGTCTGTGAAAGAAAAAAAAAAAATGCATATACAAGTTGATCTAAGAAAACTCATGCACTGACTTTTTCAACATAGTTTGCTATATTTTCTTTTTTTTTTTAATTTTTTTTTCAACGTTTTTTATTTATTTTTGGGACAGAGAGAGACAGAGCATGAACGGGGGAGGGGCAGAGAGAGAGAGAGAGGGAGACACAGAATCGGAAACAGGCTCCAGGCTCCGAGCCATCAGCCCAGAGCCTGACGCGGGGCTCGAACTCACGGACCGCGAGATTGTGACCTGGCTGAAGTCGGACGCTTAACCGACTGCGCCACCCAGGGGCCCCTATATTTTCTATATAAAGAGAAGTTGAAAGGAACATTTGTTACTTACTATGACCTAAAATTTTTTAAATAGTTTCTCTGATATTATACAGCTTTTATACAAGAATTAGATAAGAACATGGCAATAAAATTGCTGGTGATATATAATATGAAGCAAATATTTAATAAATGCTAAAAAAAGAAAAATATCACCTAATAATTTAGGGGTAGCCTGCCAAAGAATTCTACAAAATAGTGAGCTATCTGACACCAAAATTACACAGCAAGGTGTGTTGTTGTTTCTTGATTTAATCAGAACGCCATGCTGACATTTATCAATAAAAAGCATGAACGGTCATTTTTTTTAATTACAATGTTTTGTTTTTTAATTTTATGTTTATTTTATTGTATTAAGAACACCTAACATGAGATCCACCCTCTTAACACATTTTTTAATGTATAATGCAATATTGTTAATTATAGGCAAAATGTTGTATAGCAAATCTCTAGAACTTATTTATCCTGCATTATGAAAACTTTATGTCCATTAAACAATAGCTTTCCATTTTCACTAACCCTTGCTTCTGGCAACTAGAATTCTATTCTCCACTTCTATGACTTGACTATTCTAAATACTTGATATAAGTGGAATCAGGCTTTATTTGTCTTTCTGTGACTGATTTATTTCACTTTTCATAATATCTTCCAGGTTCATTAATATTGCCAAATATTGAAGGTTTTCTTTCTTTTTTAAGCCTGTGAATAATATTCTGTTGTATGTATCTACTACATTTTCTTTACCCATTTATCCATTGATGGGCATTTTGGTTATTTCCACATCTTGGCTTCTGTGGATAGTATTGCAATGAACATAGGAGTGCAGATACCTCTGAGAGATTCTAATTTCAACTCTTTTGGATAAATCCAAGAAGCAGGATTGATGGATTGCATGGTAGTTCTATTTTTAATGTTCCAAGAAACTTCTGTACTATTTTCCATAGCAGCTCCACCATTTTGCATTAACAGTGTACAAATTGTTTCCATTTCTCCACATTTTTGACAACATTTGTTTCTCCTTAATGTTATTTGATATGTGGAAATTTTCTTTTAAAAGAAGGATGTCATATTAAAAAGAAAGAAGAAAAAGGATTTGGGGCACTTGGGTGGCTCAGTCGGTTAAGCTTCCAACTCCCTCCTTTAAAAAAAAAGGTTTATTTATTTTTGAGAGACAGAGCATGAGTGGGGGAGGAGCAGAGGAAGAGGGAAACAAAGAATCTGAAGCAGGTTCCAGGCTACGAGCTGTCATCACAGAGCTCAACACGGGGCTTGAACTCACAAACCATAAGATCCTGACCTGAGCTGAAGTCGGACGCTTAACTGACTGAGCCACCCAGGTGCCCCAATCTTCTGACTCTGGATCCTGGCTCAGGTCATGATCTCACAGTTGGTGAGATTGAGCCATGCATCAGGCTCTGCACTGACAGTGCTAAGCTTGCTTGGGATTCTCACTCTCTCCGTCTCTCTCTGTCCCTCTCCCTCTTCTCCAAAAAAAGCAAAAAAGAAAGACAGAAAAGATTCCAAATGCAGTCTGTGGTCAGGTGGATATTCAAGGGGGCTCCAAGTCATAGTTCTGTTGCCAAGTGACCCCAAATTGGATACGAGGTGTTGAGGGTCTGAGAGTCTCTCGCACTAGCATTTATAATCCTATAAAATGTTCTGAGCTTAACTGTAAAACAATAGCCTCCAAATTCCTAATTGTGTAAGAATGCCCCTTGTTCAGAGGCGGAGAAAAGTTTTGAAGAATGACGCACTAACTGCACCGTGTCTTGAGACATTATCAGTTTGCCTATTAACCAACGTGTTATCTCTCTTTCCCGTGGAAAGTAATACTGTGATTTTTTGTCCAATGAATAGATTTTTATATACAAATTAAACATTGAGTTTTGTTGTAGTAGTTTGCCACAGAACAATGAATGCCTCTGCCAAACACAGCTATGGAGAAGAGATTTAGAAACACACAAAAATCTTCTCTATCAAGGCAACTGAGGAGTGCTAAGGCAGAGAAGATTTTAGAAAACAATTGCAAAAGAAAGGCAAACCATAACGAGAGGTGAACTAATGCTTTCCCCCACATTTTCCTTCAGGAACTTGGCTGAGTCTAGGCCCCGGGACAAGAGCCTGAGGACCAGCATATTAACGGGAGAGGAAGTAACTAATACCAAACCTCTGCCAATTGCCCTCAAGATGTTTGCTGAATTCTGAGCCTGCAGGTGGCATGAGGCTAATTGGTCAGGCAATGAGGGGTTTGGGGCAACTGTAAGTTATTGAGACAGTAAAGATTAGAATTTTGGAACTGTGAAAAGGAGGAGCCAGGGTAAACTCTTAAAACTCTGGTCAAGAATCCCTACAGGACTGTGCCCCGGACAGCAATGACCAAGCTACGAACCAGCTGCTTTCTTCCCTTTCACCGATGGGTTTTCAGTAATCAGTTCCCATTCTCTCAGTTTACTAAAGGAAATTGTTAGCCTTTTGTGCCAGTTTTCTACTGCTTCCTGACAAATTGCCGCACATCCACAGGCTTCAAACAACATCCATTCATCATTAGCTCCCTGAGGTCAGCTATCAGAGGTTTAAAATGATATGGATGAGTTTTCTGCTCATGTCGTAAGGCTGGAGTCACGGCGTCAGCCTGGCTGAGTTGTTACATAGAGGCTCACTCTTATTGGCAAAATTCAGTTCCTTACATTTGTAAGATTCCAGTTTTCTTATTGCTGACCACCAGAAGCCGCTCAGCTCTGGGCCACATGCTTTTGCACTTGATTCCCTCCACCTTCAAGTCAGCCATGCATGTCTCCTGTTTCTTACGCTTTGAATCCAACTTTCTCTCTTGGAAGCAGCCTGATAAAATTCTCTGTTTATAAAGGGCTCACGTGGTTATGTCACAGTTCTGTTTATGTGATTATGTCAGATAATCTCTCTGTTTTAAGATCAATTGCACCGTATATAATAACCTAACAAATGGAAGTAAAACTCATTATATTCATCATCCCAAGGGTTATGCAAGGCATATACTCTGGGAGCAAGTGATATGGAGGACATTTTAGGATTCTGCCTAACACAGCCCACATTCTGGCCCTCAGGGATTCTTGTCCTTCCCAAAAGCAAAATACATTTACCACTCCTCAAGCCCCCAGGCCCCATCCTATTCCAACATTAGTACTTACTCAAAATCCCATCTCAATCTCCTCATCTCCCCAATCTAAAATTGCATCATTTAAATCAGTTAAATCAGAGTACATCAGACTTATGGGTAAAATACATCACGTAGAGCTCTTGGTGCAGATGTCTGCTCCATCTATGCATCTCCAAAGCTAAAGAGACAGTGTTTTGCATCATCGAAAGTATTTTCTTCTTTACTGTTAATGCAGTAGAGTGCACTGATGCTTGAATGTCAAACCAACCTTACTTTCGTGATATATTTTCTCAAATCCATATATACGTACATATATATATATATATATATATATATGTACGTATATATGGACACATTATATTTGCTTATATTTTTGGATTTTCATATCTAATTAAAGTTAGTCTCGTTATTTAGATTTATCAAGGAAGTAATCAGAACTATATGTAGAAAGGATTAAACAAACCTCTGGGCATGGGGGATGTGTGTGAGGGGAAACTGCTAGTTTCCATAACAGACACTTATAAATGTCAGGGGGCCTGGGTGGTTCAGTCGGTTGAGCATCAGATTCTTGATTGTGGCTCAGGTCATGATCTCACAATCTTGAGATGGAGCCCTGCTTTCAGCATAGAGCCTCTTTGGGACTTTCTCCCTCTCTCTCTCTGCCCCTCCCCTGCTCATGCATTGAGCATGGAGCCTATTTGGGATTATATCTCTCCCTCTCTGCCCCTGCACCCGCTCATGCACATGCCCAATGCACTCTTTCTCTCTTTTTTTGTTTCTCTCTCTCTCTCTCTCTCAAAATAAATAATTAAACATTAAAAAAAGGCACTCATAAGTGCCTTTTATAAAATAAATGTTAATAGTTATTAGAAAAACATTTTAATAAGCTTTAATCAAAATCACATATCTAATCTTTTGTCTGGGTTCAAATGCACAGTTAGGTAAAATCTTTTTGATTATTTTCTTGCTTAAGAATCTTCTTGTTTTTGGTTTTTTTTTAAGTTTATTTATTTATTTTGAGAGAGAGAGAAGATGAACAGGGGAGGGTCAGAGAGGGGAAGAGAGAATCCCAAGCAGGCTCCATGCTGACAGTGATGCAGGGCTTGATCCCACAAACTGTGAGATCATGACCTGAGCTGAAATCAAGAGTCAGTTGCTAAACTGACTGAGCCACCCATGTGCTCCATCCAGAGTCTTCTTGATTCTTAAACTAAAATTAAGAATGATCAGTTTTTACTGTATAAAAGTCAATAGTGTAGCTCACTATTAAATTAATAGTGATTCATTTAATCACTAATAAAATTAATACATTTTAAAACTATATTTTGTGCCACTAAAAGAAAAGTAGAGTTTCTAAGTACGGTAGAATTACATTACACCATACTATATTGGAAAGTATACTGGATTAAGATTCTATATCCTGAAATGTACACATTATCTGTAGGGAGCTTTGAAAATTCTTCAGTTTTTCAGAGACATTCCATCTAAAAAGTGGACAAATGATGCTTTGTTTACTTACCTTTATAACAAAATTGACAAAGGGTATTTCTATCATCTGGCATATAATGTATGTTCAATAACTACATATTTTTTTAATAACTACATATTTTTAAAAAACAGTAAATGAACAGATGATTTTTGTGAAACTAACTAGGTTACCTGTAAAAGTTATACAAGGTCGAGATATTTCTATTTTTTTTTCTTGACAAATGGGATAAAAGGATAAATCTATATAAACTCAATCTGAAATAAATTTGAGATTATAGCTAAAATCATTCATAGATAATTCAACCAAGTATTTCTCTTATAGTTGATTGTGATATATCTAATTTTCTTAAAAAAAATGGAAATCTGTTGGTTTCCAAATGAATTTTCACATCTAGGCACAGAAAAACAAATTACATGTTAAAGTACTTGGAGAACTGAGTAATTTGGAATACTTCATACATCTGTGACTGAAATGTATTATTATAACAGCTCCATGAAGTAAAGCCAGTGAATTTTGGTTTAAATTTTACAATGAGACAGATGAGAAATTAAGTGAATGTTGACACTAATTGGTACTGAGATCAGTCAGGCTTACCACTTTCTAAAATTGTGAACCTATAACAAAAATAATCATATCTTACCTGTTAAGTGTGTGTTAGAGCTCCAGTTTCTTTCATATGTCTTATTTAAACATAACAACTAGTTAATCTGCTATGTTTGAGCATAGAACTCACTTAGCCACCAAATCTATGCTGTGTAAAGAAAAAAAATGGGTAAAAATAAATTCAGGTGTTCGTGGTTTGCTGTGAATCCTAATAAGCCTTTCACAAATGGATATGATCTTATAAACTCTCACATATTGAGTAGTAGATTATATCTCTCAAGTGGTTAAAGGAAATACGTATTAAAAAAGTGTATTACACTGAAGGACATTGCCATAAGCACTGACCCTTTGAAATAAAGATAGTTTCCTGGTTCAGTGTAAGGCAAAACTCAGATCACATCAGAAATTTGGATTTTAAAGTAACCATATAACCTAGGAAAAAAATATCATTGATGGGGTCGGGGGGCATTAGCAGTCTCAGTAACAATAAACTTCCAGAATCAACTAAATTAACTTTTGGTGACTTGGGCAATCTATTGACTTCTTTTGGAACAGATATCATTAATTTCAAGTCATTTTGGGGGGCTTAAAAATTTAAACATTTCTCTGGGTTGTTTTATGCAGGGCAGAGCAGGTCTTCTCAATTTGGCAGGCTATTTTAAAAACTTCACCAAGTGGTAAATAACAAAGAAACGTAGAGCCAAAAGAAATAAGCTTTGCATATTTAACTACAAAAGAGAGAGCAGAAACATCTGCTAAGGCATTTCAGTCAAGGCGGTTCAGCCAATTATTATTTAAAATATGCGTGCAGGGCATGGAGAAATAACCATCTTTTGATGATATGTTCACAGATATCATACTTCAGCCTTTTACGGACTGAACAGATTCAGAAAAACTACTCTAAGTGAGACAGTGCTAGAGATGAGCACGCCTTCCAACTTTTTGCCACCGATGGTGATTGGTTTCATTATGATCTAATTTTTAATCCTTCCTTTTCTCTAATTGCTACTTGGAACAGAGAAAAGATTCTAGAAAAGATTTCTAGAATCAGCTGTGCTCACAGGCTCCAATTTTGCAACTCAGCGGTCACTAAAGTCACTTAATTTTGCATTGTCTAATGACATCAAAACCTGAATCTTCTGCTAAATTCTATGCTTTTGAAAAAAGCATTTTAAAGTCTTCAAATTATGTGACTAGTTACATTTTGTTGCAGAAAGTACTATGTACCTAATAAACTGTATCATTTAGTGTGCCTAGATCTGAAATAATTACCAATATTTCATTTACAATGATAGTATATGACTATATTGCATTGTATATTCAACTTTATTGAAAAACATGGATTAATAATACTAGTAATATGTGAAATATTTTTAAATGTATACTTAGATGAAAAATTAATAAGATGTGGGCACCTGGGTGGCTCAGTCAGTTAAGCATCTGACTCATGATTTTGGTTCAAGTTATGATGTCACAGTTTGTGGGATCAAGTCCCATGGCAGGCTCTGTGCCATCAGCACAGATTCTCTCTCTCTCTCTCTCTCTCTCTCTCTCTCTCTCTTTCAAAATAAATAAATAAACTTAAAAAAATTAATAAGATGAAATTTCAGAGGCTCATTTTCTGGAGGTTAATTTTAAGATTTAATAATATCATTTCCATCTAAGGAAAAATACTCATTTAGTACACAAAAAGAAGAAAGTAAAAGTAGAAAATGACTACCATTTTTAGATGCATTAAGCTGTTTCCCTTTTTGTATCCAGCTTACTAATAATCTCTCTCATAACACTGAGAACTTCCCTGAAAGAATTTGTAAGGATCTTAAATTTTCAGAGAAATTTTCTTAGATTGGTATGTTAGCCACTTTCTAAAGGAAAGCAATTTATTAGTTCTTTCTAACCTAAAGCATTTATTATTAGTGTCCTTTTAACCTATGGTTACTTTTATCTATTCTAAATGAGTGAGGGCTCTTCCTATTTCTTTTTACTAATAGAAAATAGACTAAATAATATGTTTAGCATCATCTAAGCAAATAGAAGGATAGATTGAAAGCTAAAGAGATGTATAGATGGAGGGATGGCTGACTGGCTGGCTGGCTGGCTGTCTGGCTGTCTGGCTGGGTGGGTGGCTGTCTGTCTGTCTGTCTGGCTGGCTGGCTGGATGGTTGGATGGCTGAATGGCTGGCTGGATGGATGGTTGGATGGCTGAATGGGTGGGTGAGTGGGTGGCTGGGTGGGTGGGTTGGTGGCTGGCTGGCTGTCTGGCTGGGTGGGTGGGTGGGTGAGTGGGTGGCTGGCTGGGTGGGTGGGTGGGTGAGTGGGTGGCTGGCTGGCTGGCTGGCTGGATGGATGGTTGGATGGCTGAATGGGTGGTTGGATGGCTGAATGGATGGTTGGATGGCTGAATGGGTGGGTGGCTGGGTGGCTGGCTGGCTGGCTGGCTGGCTGGCTGGCTGGGTGGCTGGCTGTCTGGCTTGATGGATGGATGGATGGTTGGATGGCTGAATGGGTGGGTGGATGGGTGGGTGTCTGGCTGGCTGGCTGGTTGCATGGGTGGGTGGGTGTCTGGCTGGCTGGGTGGCAAGGGAGAGGGAGAATAAATAAGTCTCCATAACACCCATAGTTTTCTTTTTTGCAGGTTAAACTGTAGTTTAACCTAAACCTAAACTGTAGTTTAACCATAGCTTTCCAAATCATATTCCTTTTTGGACACTTTAAAAACCCCATTTGGGAATTGTGGCTAAACTACAGAAGCAGAAATTATAAAAAAAAAGGTTTTAAGCTAAGCCTTCGGGAATAAAGAAAGGTTAACTCTCAAATGAAAGCTACAAACAGTGTCTTTTCTGTCTTTAGCAATGTCACAATTTCTTATGCCAGGATGGAGCTGAGGCTAGGAATGAAGATCAATACCGGGCAGCATCTCTGTAAGCCTGTTCAATGGAAGCATTTCTCCGTGGCCCTCAAAAAGCATTGGAGTTAAATTTTTAATGTCTCCAGATTAGGCGACAACAAACAGGGTCATCCACCCTAGTAGCAAGGATGATCCTTTTAAGGACTGCTCACTGGTGCTGTCATTTCTCACTGTGGCTGACCCCAGAGACCTCATTCTGTTTGTCCACCTGGTCATTTTTTCTTAGTAACTCCATGGCTGCCTCCACTGGATGTGACCTCTGCCCTAGGGAGATTGAGAATTTCCATTCTTTTCTGCTTCAGATCTTAATCTGTTTACAAAAATCAGGTAGAAGATGTGGAAATAGATGTGGAAAGACACACGCGTACAAATTTTTAAGGGTAAGAGTAGTGTGGTCAAACACCAATCAGAGATGATGTGGATGCAAGTCAAGATGTCAGGAAGTCTGACATGGGTTCAGTCTTTAATAGCAATAGTATGGTAACTTGAATAAATTTCACCAGAACTAGGAGCCAATCTTTTGTCACTCCTCCCACCTCCATAAATAAATTTATGTTCCTGGGGCCCAATGAATACTGAAATCCTGATATTATTCATCCCTGAGAGTTCACTGACTCTTATCTCACCAAATTCATCATGTTACCCCTTCTGGTTAGTCCTAAGCATGCGGCCATTTAATTAATAGTCTAAATTCATGGCTGTGTTTATGAGGCAGGATCCATTTCTATGATATTTCATTAGGGAGCAACGAAGCACACATGTATATTTTAAATATTTTCTATTTTTAAGAGCATTCTTAAATCATGCCAAAAATTTATTGAATATCATATGTAAGTCAGACACTGTGAAAGTCATTTTCACTTTTATTATCTTTTGTTCCTTATAGCAAATCTTTTGCAAAGGTTTTTGTTATCCTTGTTTTATGGATGGAGAAATGGGGGGTCATAGAAATTATTTAACATAGAGAAGATATTAGTTTTCGAACTCTGACTTTAAATCTAATACTTGAAGATATTAAATCCATAATATGTTAGTGGCATTCCATCATAATTTTATAGTACATAAAAATTATAATCTGTATTAAGCACATTGAAAATGTACACCATTAGTATTTTATTAAATTCTTTTTTTCTATGTCACACAAAATTACCTTAAAGTTTGCTTTAATTTTTAAAGTTTTCAATGTTAGAAATAATATTGCTCTATGATAAATAGATGAAGAACAATTCAAATTCCAATGATAATTATCCATTCAATAACATCTTATTTGTATTTCTGTGGATATTCTTTATGTACAATTATAAATTTTTAAAACAGTTTAAATTTTCTTTCCAATACCTGACGTTTGTCTGTGTTTCAAATTAAATTTTTCATTTTCACTTTTCCAATAACTAGAATATGATTAAATTATCCTATATGTATTCTACTTTTGGCGACACACATGAAAATTAATGAGAAGAGTTTGAGGAAAAATAATGGTTATTAATGTGACCACCACCCAGCTTATGAAATACATTTCCAATCCCTTGAATATTTTCTGTATTTCCCTTCCTAGTAATATACAACCCCCCCCCGCCTTTGTAGCCACTCCTTTGAATTTGTTAACTTTAATCCCACTTTTTTACAATTTTTCCACATATGTGTATTTTCCATACCTGTAGAAATACATATTGTATTTATGTTATATATAAATAATATGTGTATACTATACACACACACATGTACCAAGACAAAATGGAAAGTTGCATTACTCTTATAATGATATATACATGGATACATGGATATATCCATGGATATATCCATGTATATATCTTATAATGTATTACTCTTATAATTTAATATCCAGTCAGCTCTTATAATGAGCTTTTCTAGGACAGGGTCTCATGCATGTCTGAAAATGAGGTGAGAAAGAAAAGAGCAAAGAATGGTTTTAGTTCAAGTGCAGGGTTATCATATGGGCCCACGGCCCACATGGTTTGGACTCTTTGCCAGTACCAGACAAAGGATCAGTTGGATTCTATTTTTGGCTTGCCCACAGGTGAGGGAAGAGGGGAAGAAGGAGAGATGGGTCTTGAAAGCTGTTCACAGTCAAACATCAAAAAGGGAGCCACTTTACTCCAATTCACCCTTAATGTTGCACTGGTGGCTGAAATGTACCATGTTCCTTTTAGTTGAATTTTATTCAATCATTCATTCATTTATTTACTTACCTCGTTACTTATTTATATTTTTGAGAGAGAGAGCATAACCAGGGTAAGGGAAGAAAGAAAGAAAGAAAGAAAGAAAGAAAGAAAGAAAGAGGAAAGAAAGAAAGGAAAGAAAGGAAAGAAAGAAAGAAAGAAAGAGAGAAAGAGAGAAAGAAAGAAAAAGAAAAAGACTGCACTGACAGCTGCGAGTCCCAGTGGGGCTCAAACTCACAAACCATGAGATCATGACCTGAGCTGAAGTAAGGTGCACAACTGACTGTGCCACCCAGGCACCCCTTAAGTGAATTTTATTTAAATAAAACATATGGCTAGCACTCTATGAGGCTGGTGGACTGAGTCCAGTAATGGAAGCAGAAGCTCTAGTGAATGCCTTGTTCAAAAGACCAGCATTATATATTTTGAGAAGTGAAATATGTGCTTTGGTTACTGTCAATGACATTTGGAACACCAAAGGGGATAAGAAATGTCTTAATGAGACTTGTATTGTGCTTTTAATTTTGGATATCTGTGAAGGCAGAGATTTCTAGAGTTCTTCATCTCAGATGGGGCAACCTTGGAAAAGGAATTCTTGTTTTGACCACTGCCCAGACCAAATGACCATACCATTGGTAACGGTCCAAGGGTCAGCAAAAATGTGCAGATGTGTCTGTTGTTGGCCAGGGCATTCATTGTCAAGAATTGCTACCCAAAGTTTGGCCAGTTGTGTTCACTCATTTTTCTTGTTCTCGACAAGAGATGTCATGGGTGAGGAGCAGATGACAGCAAATCCCCTGGGGTTCCATAATGTGCAATGGTGGTGACTCACTAAGTGCACGATTTTATTTAATATCCAGTCAGATGATACCAATGGACTCCCATGTAGCCAAGGGATTTGGTAGAGAGATGCCTTAATCCAGCACTATGACATCTGGCAAAGGACGGAGGATGAGGAGGCCACATCCTCCTGCATTTGGGATATGCCAGGAGGCCCAGGATTGGTTCTTTCCTATCAGTACTATTTTCAGTTAGCAAGTGTCCATGCCTTACGGACTGCTTCTTCCATGACCAAATTCATAGTGGGGAGCTGAATATAAAGGTCTCAGGTTCAGTGCCTGTGAAAGTGTCTATTTCAATAAAATCCATGTATATATCGAGCAATTACTTCTCTAATGTCAGGTAACATGAAGCCAAAAATGGCAGTTTCTTGCATCAGAAGCCTATGAAGACCTTATGGAGAGTCAGTCCAAAGAGTGTAGATGGCATGAGAGGACGTTCTTGTACCCTTCAGAGTAAAAGAGTTTCTTGGGAACACTAATTGAAGTATATGTTGTATTTGAATTTGGACAGACTCTGGACTATTTTAGTGGGGGAGAGGCATTCAAAGTGGGTCAATTTATGAATAACAGCATTTCCAGGCTTAAGAAAAAATTTAAGTTAGGAATTTTTCTTTTTTTAACTTTTTAAATGTTTATTTATTTATTTTGAGAGACAGAGAGAGATGGAGAGAGAGAATCCTAAGCAGGCTCCACACTGTCAGCACAGAGTTCAATGCAGGGCTCGATCCCAGGAACCATGAGATCATGACCTGAGCCAAAACCAAGAGTCAGACATTCAACTGACTGGAAGCCACCCAGGTGCCCCTATGATGGAATATTTTAAGGCAATGGGCACTAAAACTATGGGGAATTTGGGTAAGGTAATAGTTCTGATGGCTAAGGTGAAGTATACCTGCTTTTCTCTATTTTATCTTTGGCAACTCCCCTTGGATTAAAGAAGATACCTTTTAAAAATGATTAGGATTCCCTAACTAAACCTTAATTTGAATCCCAGTGTTGACTAAAACCATGAAGTTTTGCCAATTGATACATTTCAGCACATGTTAAAGTTAATTCATAACCTATGTTGTAGTGGCACAAAAATCATAAGTACTCTTTTAGTTTTCTTCTTATATAAATTCCTTCAGTAAATTTTGGATTTCTAATCGAAATTAGAAAGTTGCAAATATCAGATTCATTTTTTTCTTGTTTTGTCCCCTCCCCTTTATCCAGTTTTTTGTTGGTTTGTTCAATTTCACATTCAGGCATTTGAAAGATAAGACCAGTCTAAATTAAAACATTAACTTCATATTCAATTAAGTTTCCCCCATCCTGCAGGTCAGGGCTGGTGCATGACTTGGAAAGTAAGGTTTCAAGGAGGTATGGTCACTGCTCACCTTTGCTCTACCCTCTCTCTTTCCTAACTGGCTGTCTGTGGACAGTCCAGGTTCTGAGAAAGAGAGACGATGTAGTAAAGGAAAGAAAAATGTCCTCTCACTCAGTTGTGTTCTTTGACCTGTTATACCTCTCCATCAGGGAATAGGTTCAACATTTGAGTCCTTGTTGTGAGTTTTATGGAGAAGAAAGTGAAAAGCAGACACTGGTCTCTACTCTGCCCAAATTTCTCAAGAATCTTGGTGGTTTCTGAAGCTCTTGGTGACCTAAGTTCTTAGATCAGAATAGATAACACGAGTCATGCTTAACTCAGCAGCTTCCAGATAAGGCAGGAGATCATGCTTTTCCATTTTCTTGCGGATATCTCCAAAACATGTCTCAAGGGCTAAAAATGGGAACATTGTTCATACACTCCCTGATCTTAGTAGATGTTTAGCTTTATTTCCATAAAGACTAAAAATATGGGACTAATAAGGTCACTTTTTAATAAGATCTTTCTTCCTTCCTTCCTCCCTTCCTTCCTTCCTTCCTTCCTTCCTTCCTTCCTTCCTTTTTCTTTCTTTCTTTCTTTCTTTCTTTCTTTCTTTCTTTCTTTCTTTCTTTCTTTCTTTCATAATATAGGAGACACTTGTCACCTTTCTTTTCTGCTTTAAAAATTTAGCCAAAATTCTGGAAGACCAAAAAAAAAAAAAATAAATAAAGGAAAGATATATTCCAAATCCTGTTTTATAGCTATTAAGGATATATGTAGACTAATTTTGCTGGTTATGCAATTTGGTTAGTGATTCAAGGGATGCTCAAGATGGCTCCCTGTTTCAGAGATGCTCTTACACAAAAGCTTACCTTTTCTGGGTGTAGGTACAAAGAAGAAAGAAAGATAAGATATCTAACATCCATTAAAATTTCATTTTCACTACCATATTGCTTAATGTTTAATATGATGACCAAAATTAAGCCACTAGGATTTGCTTCCACAGGAAAATAATAAGCTTACCCAAACACACTGTTCTATGGTACTACAGGTTATATAAACAAATAGATATAATTTTATGTTATTGAGTAAATTTGCAAAGATGAGTGGAGTTATATTCACACTTGTGTTGTGCAACTAGGGGTTTCATGGAATTTCAAAGATCCATGATGGTTACTGATCATTCGTATCTTCTTCCTGCCCTTATCACACTGCCTGGATAAGGCCAGAATAGTCAAAATAGGGAGGGAGAAACAAAGGCATCAGAGCAGAAAAGGAGTGGGTATATGGTTACAGAGATCCTAATTTTTGTTTTTTATTTCAAGGGCTGATACATTTTGCAAAATAACATGATATAAATAAAAGAGGGTCAGATAAGAGCTCTTTTAATTTAGTTCAATACAATCACGATGGACTAAAATTAGCAGAAATACCATTGATATATATTATTGCAGTAAAAAGAATTACATGGCCAAATTAAAAATCTTAGAGTATTTGGAAAATAGACACCGGCAAGCAATTATTCCCTATTGTATTAGGTCATAAAATAAAAGGGATGTGATTGAGCTAATTAGAAGAAGATGTATTGGGGCGCCTGGGTGGTGCTGTCGGTTAAGCGCCCGACTTCAGCCAGGTCATGATCTCGCGGTCCGTGAGTTCGAGCCCCGCGTCAGGCTCTGGGCTGATGGCTCAGAGCCTGGAGCCTGTTTCCGATTCTGTGTCTCCCTCTCTCTCTGCCCCTCCCCCGTTCA
Source organism: Prionailurus viverrinus (assembly GCF_022837055.1). Taxonomy (NCBI): domain Eukaryota; kingdom Metazoa; phylum Chordata; class Mammalia; order Carnivora; family Felidae; genus Prionailurus; species Prionailurus viverrinus. The sequence goes on along the minus strand of NC_062569.1, from coordinate 139,654,487 downwards.
TGCTCTGTCTCTCTCTGTCCCAAAAAAATAAATAAACATTGAAAAAAAAAAGAAAAAAAAAAGAAGAAGATGTATTGCTGAAAAAAAGTCAGAATCTCTATTTTTTTTGGTTTAATACATTTAATTAAAAGTTCATTGTTTGGCATGTGTAAAAAATCCAAACTCACTGTTAAGGATCTTCCTTCCTTCTTTCTTTCTTTGTTTTTAATTTTGTTTAACATTTATTTATTTTTGAGAGACAGAGCATGAGCAGGGGAGGGGCAGAGAGAGAGGGAGACACAGAATCAGAAGCAGGCTCCAGGCTCTGAGCTGTCAACACAGAGCCCCATGCAGGACTCCAACCCATGAACTGGGAGGTCATGACCTGAGCGGAAGTCAGACACTTAACCGACTGAGCCACCCAGATGCCCCAAGGATCTGCTTTCTAATACACTTGCCTCATCCTTTCTCGGATATGGGTAATCATTTTGAAACTAGATATGGGTAATAATCTTGTCAGAATGTCAAAGTCTTGACCATTCAAATTTCTGGAATGAAAAACAATTGAAATTCTAAATAATAATCCTAAATCCTTTTTAAAACGTTTTTTTATGCATTATTAAATATCAAATTATGAGAAAATATCTGGGATAGACAGAAAAGAGGTTTAGCTGAAAATTCGCCAATATAAACATTCTGAAAAACATGAAAATAATATGAATGTTTTTATCTCTTATTTCAAGTTATTTATAATCAACAAGTATTGTGCTTTACATAATTACAAATAGACATTTTGTATTCTCTTCTAAGAAAAAGTGGAAGACTATTTCAGTTCCTTAACTGAAATCGCATACAGACATTACAAGCCAACAAACCATGAGATCATGACCTGGCTGAAGTGGGCCGCTTAACCGACCCTACACCTCACTGTTTTAGATATTTAGTGCAAAATCCTGCATTGATCATTTCACTTTGTCCTTTGCTAAAAATGTTAATGTATTTCAGGGTTAAAACAAACAAACAAAAATGACATATGTGTTCATATTAATATATCATAAATTTACAATATAAAAAATAGAGCAAAATATCAAGTCACAAGATTGCCCAGCCAGAGAGTAGAATGCATTTAATCATATAAAGTTACTATATGTGACTCACATACAGTGTGTCCATATATATACAACTTTAATAATTTAAAGTAAGAGAATATTGTTCAATATTTCTAAAAAAATTACTTAAATATTTTCTTTAAATTAATTTTTGATGTTCTTCAAAGTAGATCTTTAAAAATAGACAACATATTATAAAAATTCTAAGCATTAATGTTAAAATTCTTTAAAATGTATCACCCTTGACCTTCATGTCAAGTGACCACTTTAAAAATACAAATTTAATTTGTTTTATCTTGACACAAAATTGTAGGACTCCACACAGAATTATTCAAAGATTTCAGATAGGTAGAGATTCATCAGGGTGGAAACTAAGATTTTAAATTTATAAATGGAATTATTTTATTGGGGTTTTGACACTCTCAATAGCTAAAAAGAAAACTCCTTTGAAAAAATAGTCTTCAATAGACATTGTAACAACAAAGAATAAAGAGTTTATTGATGAACATTTTGTGTGCTACAGAAAAAGGTAGAAAACTAAAAAGACTTCTGAAAGCCATTAAAATGCAAATATTCTGTAGTAATGTTCTCCACCCTCTCGGCCGAGAATAATAATTATTCATGTGCTGAATACTCAGTCACCAGTGGCTTGTTATTAATGACAGCAATGCAGGTTTATTCATTGGCCCTGACTATTACAGTTTTCTCCCCCTTCCTCATTCTAACTAACTATCAAAATGCATTAAGCCTAATGGGGAAAAGACAAATTACCAAGTCTTATTTCAACAATTTAAGTGATTTTGCATTCCTGGTATGTTATTAAGTTGGTTAATGCTGCTTACAGATTCCGCACAGAATTCTTGCTCAGTGCTTTCTTATTAATGTGGTGGGTGGTTTTTCTGATATTACACATCACTGTCTTAAGATCAGTGTAATACCACTGATATTACACTGATATTCACATTAAGTAGTTAATGTGAATTCTGAAATGACAACAATGGCATGTATCTTACAGAAAAGAAGGAAATATTAAAAATATAATTATAAGAAGCAAGATACTTTTTAATACATAAATGCAAGAGTCAGTGTTTGAAACTGATTTGGGGCAACCAAGAAGCATTTAATTGTTCATATGAGAGACCAGAGAGAAAGACCTTTTCTTAGCTGATCATTATAAATTCATTATGAGTTAGAGGGGTAGAAACAATTAACTTAGGGGTTTCTGCATCCATTTCTCAAATAAAATTAGGAGTTAGAACAAAACTTTAATTTTACTGTTCATTTAGTTAAAATGAAAACAATAAATCCTTTAATGGGAGTATTGTATTTTTCCCCTCAGAAATAGTTGTATGGTTTTGTTCTCCAAATGCATATAGGTAGACATGTATATGTATATAGATGCACAAATGCATCTGTGCATATTTGTGTATATGTATATATGTATATATTTGAATTTTAAACACATGAGGTACCAAATTACTTTTCATCCATAACTACTATCCACTCAGCAAATACTTTCCCTTTAGTGCACTCCATTCTCAACATTCTCTTGCCATAACACTAGTCTATCTCTTGCTTTTCAAATGCACCATATGAAACTCAGAGCATGAACTTCAAGAATTACATTGACAAGTGTAGCATAGAAGATAAAAGAAAACACAATTCCATAGCAATATAAGAATGGAGTCCAATAATTTTTCTGTTATCAAGTAGAGTTTACCTGTGTGCATAGTATTAATAGAACACAAGCTGAGTATCTAATTTTAGCCATATATATGTGTGTGTATATATATATGCATATATATATATATATATGCATATATATATATATATATATATATGCATATATATATATATATATATATATATATATATATATCTTAACCTCAGAATCTCCTTAGAGATGTACTTCTCTCTACAGTGCTCAGAAATGTGATGTCAGTTCTGATAGATATTATTTGAGTGATCACATTGTACAAAATCCATCAAATGAGCTGTATCCTAAATCTATTCTATCAATGTAAAGAGAGGAACATGATTTGTTTTTAATCTGGCGTTTCACGTGACAGTATCCATATATTCATCATAATACTAAAGTGAAAATTAGAATACATAATAAAGAGATCTTCGCTTTGGAAAATTTGAAGATTAAAAAGTCATTAGAGGCCAACATAATCTCAAATGGTTGATACGATGGTGGCACTAAGGTGCCTTGATACAGTCTTTTTTTTTTAAGTTTAATATATTTATTTAGAGAGAGAGAGACAGAGCACGCAAAAGGAACTAATCTGATTCAGAGGATTTTGGATGATGAAATTCATGGAGGCTTTGATGTAAGTGCTTCAGAAATAATGCCTGAAGTTAAACCATTAAAGAAGAAACTGAAAAAAATAAAAATAAATAAATATTTTCAAAGTTTATTTGAGATTCCATTGGCTGTGACATCCCAAAAAGATTTGAATTATTTAAAACTGGGTTTGAAATTAAAGTTGATGAAGAAAGGGAAAACTTTCTAGAGACCCAAATAACCACACTGGATCAGATGACTGGATGTTGGCCAAAGCACAAACAGTTATCAAAGAAGTTTGTAGGACAGACCTCTGAATTTGGGATCCTTTATGGTACATGCTTTCCATCATAGTTCAAGTGAAGATTTGTGATTGAAGTCATTGTTGCCTAAATAAGCAGAAATCAAAGAAAGTAAAAAAAGAAAAAAAAGATGACGCCTAATTGTAAAATTACTTTCACTATATTAGGAGCAACATAGAAAATTATAGAACTGCATAATTTTTATATTTGGTGTCTTATATCTTGATCGTAATATTTGAATATAAATTTTCACAGCAGGAGTAAACCCGCAGCAAAATGAGGAAACAAAGTTTTCTGTCTGAAACTTACAAAAGAAATCACAATATTGAAAAGACAGTAATGTTAACAGTTATTTGTTGATGTTTTAAAATTGTGAGGAGAAAAACTCATGTTGTACATGCAGCCCCTTCAGAGTCCTTATGTCATTAAAAATTAAATATTTATATGTATATATAGTTTTATATAATATACAATAATATAATAAAGTATATGTAATATTATATATATATATTTGGTATCTTTAAAATTTTTTTTTCAACGTTTATTTATTTTTGGGACAGAGAGAGACAGAGCATGAAGGGGGGAGGGGCAGAAAGAGAGGGAGACACAGAATCGGAAACAGGCTCCAGGCTCTGAGCCATCAGCCCAGAGCCTGACGCAGGGCTCGAACTCATGGACCGCGAGATCGTGACCTGGCTGAAGTCGGACGCTTAACCGACTGCACCACCCAGGCACCCCTATTTGCTATCTTTTAAAAGACAGACTTAATTACTGACAAGACCCAAAGAGAGCAGGTGTAAATATACAAGAGCCCAAGTCAAAAGTAAACAAAATGTAGCTACTTAAAATAAGATAAAAAGGCCAATAAAATCACATAGCAGGCTATTTTTACTTTTATAATTTTACTATTACGTTTGAAAATGGAATGCCAGATGAATGTGCTCTCATAGGATTATATTTCCATTTTATTTTATACATATATTAATTAACATGTATTTCTTATTGCTTACTTTGTACCATACATAGAATTAGGTACTGAGCTAGTAACCAACAAGATGGGCTGTGCTTATACTCTATTAGAAGAAATAAACAATTAACTATGTTCAATTATGCTTAATGAGTTTTTATGATACATGTATGTTATATTTGCCCAGAGACAGACGATCTATCCCAGAATTGGTGTGTTAAAGAGTCATCTAAACTGTATATTAAAGGTCAGGTGAGACCAAGTTTAGGAAGACACGAAAATTAATCCAGGAAGAGGAAATGATCAAGACAAGGGATTTACTTACACTCCGAGGAGCAATTAGACATTAGGTAACCTAAAGTATCTTGGTGTCTCCAGGAAAGAAAGGGATTATGTAACTTCTCAGGAAAAGATTCTAGAAAGGGAGGGGGAGGAGGGGTAATTGAAACAGTGGCATCAATCACAACAGTGAAAAATCCCAGAGTGAAGAAACAGAGTGGATTAACACTACTTGATTTTAGTTGCCCCTATCTAAGCATGTAGATGTTTTCGTCGAAAATGTCTTTGTAGTTCACCTGACATGAAAGAGAAAGAAAACACGTTAGAATAAATGCGGCAATTATAGAGGTTTCTTTTTTAAATCCTCGGAAACTATGTAATCAGAACTTTGCTGAAAAAAAATGATGTTGTATTGACAGTTTTTTTAGTTTTCATTTTCTGTGAAAACATATTCCCCCAAGATAAAAGATTATAAAATATCTCAAGTAGTTGTTTTGTTTTCAAAGACCTCATGAGTCACTGAGTCAGTGATCTCCCAATTTTACTTTATTTCAGTCGAATCTTCTTTGGTATTTTGCATGCTTGTCAAATTTCTACATATGTACTTTTTTTAAAGTTTTCATGTATTTATTTTTGGGAGAGAGAGAGAGAGGGCGAGCAGAGGAGGGGACGAGAGAGAGAGGGAGAGAGAGAATTCCAAGCATCTTCCTTGAACATAGAGTCCAACACAGGGCTCTGTTTCACGAACCGTGAGATCATGACCTGAGCCAAAATCAAGAGTCAGACCCTTAACCAACTGAGCCACCCAGCTGCCCCCACATGTGTACTTTTTTTTTTTTTTTTGGTATGGAAAGAAAGTAGATTAAATTATAAAACTTTCAGAATATTAAGTTGTTTTCTTTTAACATCCTGAAGTCTCCCAGTACTCATTAGGTAACCTCAGTGACTGACTATTCAGTGAGAAAAATTCCTAATACGTTGTTTAAATCCTAATATTTTATAATGAGTTAGGCAATTAAAAAAAATAAAATTTTACTTTCCATTTTTATTATGATTCCATAGACCATCCCCCTCAACACAAGCACCTAATGTCTCCAACAACTGTCTAGCTCAGACTCTCTCCTACCCTCACAGTCCAACACGCATCTTTGTGTGTAAGTTAGCATGCAGAACTCTTTGTACTTATATTACCAATGGTTTATTGCCTTGTGATTTTTAGTTCCCAATACGTAATTTTGAGGAATGAATTAATCTGTCCCTCAAGTTCTAGGAACATGACTTAGGTTTCAGCATAGCTATTTATGTTAACATGTCACAGATTTCTTGGAAATTTCAGGATCATTTACCATTTGGTTTCTTCTGTTTGTGTTGGAATTTAAATTGCATCCCTTTGAAAATAGCCTCTTAATTGTGCATATCTCTGTACCATGGCTGATAAAAATAAAAATGTCTGCTGTGGCTGCCATAACAAAATATCATAGGCTAGGTGGTTTAAACTATAGAAATTTGGGGCACCTGGGTGGCTCAGTCGGTTAAGCATCCGACCTCAGGTTACGATCTCGCGGTCCGTGAGTTTGAGCCCCGCATCGGGCTCTGGGCTGACGGCTCAGAGCCTGGAGCCTGCTTCAGATTCTGTGTCTCCCTCTCTCTCTGCCCCTCCCCCATTCATGCTCTGTCTCTCTCTGTCTCAAAAATAAACGTTAAAAAACTTAAAAAAAAATAAACTATAGGAATTTATTTTTTCACAGTTTTGGAGGCTGGAAATCTGAAATCAGGGTGCCAGGATGATTGGGCTTTGGTGAGGGCCCTCTTTCTGGCTTGCAGATAGATGCTTTTTTGGTGTTTGCTCAAAGAAAGGAAAAAAAAATCTTCTCTCTCTTCCTCTTCTTAAAAGCTACCAATCCTTTCAGATTAGGATCCAGCTCTATAACCTCCTTTAATTTTAATTAACTCTTAAAAGCCCCATCTCCAACAGAGTCACATTGGGGATTTGGGATTCAACACATGAATTTGGAAGGGATATAATTCAGTCCTAGTATCCTGAAAATAGAATAAATTATATTTTACAAGATCATAGATACTATAATTCTACTTAATTATACAAGTCCCAAAAGATGCTTCAAATTTATTTTATACTTTATGTAGATTTTTATGTATCTATTTATTTAGTTTTATCTAAAGGGTAGTTAGGACAAGAAATTGTTATATAATAATTTCTAAGAAATTCTTCCTATAAAATGTACATGACAATTTTTTTTTCCCTAGGGAAAGACATTGGCATTAAACATATTGATTGCATCAAATAATTAATCTCTCTCTTTTCTTAATCTCACTTACTTTAATCATAAAGAAAATAAGGTTGAAATCTGTACTTTAATAAAAAAAAATCTGACATGTCTTTTTTTTTTTAAAGAAAACAGGGAGTAAGCATGTAATGGATATCATGATTTCAGAGTTCTTTGTGAATTAAATTACAAGGCAGAGGGAGAAAGAGAACTCTTGAAAAATAACAACAAATACAGAATTCTTGTAATAAACATAGGATTCTGCTATCCTCTTAGTTATTAATGAATAAGATCTCTAGATTGAAAAGAGGAAAGAAAAATGCTATGTTCCAAAAATCTCACTCTGTGCAATGTCAGTGAGATCAGACCTTTGCCACCTCAGGCAACATCTGCCATTCTAGTGCAATTACTACTTTATGCAGTCAAGTGTATTCACTTATTCCAGAATGAGGACCCACAGAAGCAAAAACAATGCTCACTGCCAATTGTCTTTCAGCTAGGATTACGTAACCAGAGTCCCAGCACTCTATGTACTAGCATTTCACAATGCAGTAAGGGACCTGAGCCCTGAGGTTCTCTTTGTCTAATCCTACCCACAAGCCTTGGTGGCAAACAGATTTACCAGCCAAAATCTACACTGAGTCCGGGGATATAGTAAAAGCTGGATCATTTTACTTTTTAGTTTATTCAGAGTGTTGTTATTTTTCAACAATTTCTTATCATTCTTTTGAACAATTTATATATAATTATGGCAGAAATAATTTAAGTTGAGCAATAATTTAGAAAATAAATGGGAAAAAAACCTATCATAGGAAAATAAACATTTTACTTTTTTTCAACGTGGTCCGTTTCTAAGCGCTTTTCTATTCTTATCTGTGGTCAGATTTTATGTTGACATTTGAATACTAAGTTAACATTTTGTATTTCCATATAATTCATAATGTATTTACATTTGTATCTATCTGTGAATTACCATATTAGTACTTGTTTAATATTAAACACTTAATTAGATAAACCTCAATCAGTTGTGGCAGATTAATCTTTAAGTGCATCACTTAAAATAGTTAGGATTTTACATATACTAACTAGAAAACTAATTTTATTATTACTTGTGTGTGTGTGTGTGTGTGTGTGTGTGTGTGTGTGTGCGTATGTGTGGGCCTCTGTGAGGATTGAAAATCTTACATACCAGCTCCATGAGTGGATTTGATGGCTTTCACACTGTTTAAAATTATTTCAAAATAATTTATGTATCAATGGATCCATCTGTTCTTCAAAAGAACTATTCCATGTAGCTATTTTTAAATGAATTTAGGTCAAATGTCACATTTCTGATGTGCTTTTCTCAACTATACAATTTTATACAAAAACTTTTAAACAAATAGATATTTAACAGAAGGGTATTTTTAATTTACATTTTTTAAAAGCGTGTTTCTCTTTGTGATGTTTTCTGCAATGTTTATGTAATGTCTTTTGGTAATGTTTTATTTTTGAGCGAGAGAGAATGTACGCATGCCCTAGCGGGAGAGGGGAAGAGGGAAAGGAGACAGGGGATCTGAAGCGTGTTCTAGGCTGACAGTGCGGAGCCTGCTTGGGATTCTGTCTCTACCTCTCTCTCTCTGCCCCCCAACACCGACTCATGCTTTCTCTCTCTCTTTCTCAAAATAAAAAATAAACTTAAAAATTTTTTAATTAAAAAAAATTGAAAACTGTGTCCAGCTTCTATTTTAGCACATATTATGAATGTGTTTTATTTTTTATTTTTAAAATTTTTTTAAATGTTTTTATTTACTTTTGAAGGAGAGAGAGAGACAGAGAATGAGCTGGGGAGGAGCAGAGAGAGAGGGAGACATAGAATCTGAAGCAGGCTCCAGGCTTTAAGCTGTCAGCACAGAGCCTGATGCGAGGCTCAAACCCACGAACTGTGAGATTGTGACCTGAGCCGAAGTCGGAAGCTCAACCAACCGGGCCACCCAGGCGCCCCTGAATGTGTTTTAAAATATTATTTCTTGTCAGTATTTCCTGATAATTACAAATTTCCTTAATTTACGTATTTTGGTGTTATATATATTTGTGCTTATAAAGATATAGGCTTATCACGGAAATAAGAGCTGTAATTTGCAGATAAACAAAATTTTCCCTTTGCCTCATGATTTCATTACTCATTTTAAACCTTATATATATTTTTTATACGATTATTTGTTTCATTATTAGATTATTATGTTTGGTCATTCGTTATTTCTGACATTTTATTTTGCGTTAAATATTGTATAAGGAATGAAAATTTGTAACCTTTTTGAAATAATCTTCACATTTTTGCCCTTAGTTTTTAACCCAAGTTTTTATTTAAATCCTGGTTGGTTAACATACAGTGTAATTTTGGCTTCAGGAGTAGAATTTAGTGATTCATCATTTACATACAACACTGAGTGCTCAGCACAAATGCCCTTTTTAATCCCCGTAACCCATTTAGCCCGGTTCCCTCCTACCACCCCTCCAGCAACCCTCAATTTGTTCTCTATGTTAAGAATCTTTTATGGTTTACTTCCCGTTTGTTTATCTGTTTTGTTGCTTAAATTCCACGTATGAGTGAAATCATACGGTATTTGTCTTTCTCTGACCGACTCATTTCACTTCGCATAATACACTCTAGTTCCATCCGCCTCGCTGCAAATGGCAAGATTTGATTCTTTTTGAAGGTTGACTAATATTGCTCCATTTTTGCCTTTAAAATATGAAGTATAGACTTTTTTTTGTATCCATTGACATATCAGTGTTATTTAATGTCTTATCATCTTATTTTCTTCTCCTACCCATATAGATCAAATATTATTTTGTTTGGTATGCTTTTATTCTGAGATATACAAGATAGACAACTCCTTTTCCTGTTCTTAATATATATTTAAGTGCTTTTCACACAAACTAAAACAACAGAAACAAAACACCTTAAAAGTTGATAAATGAATTATATTTTCCTCCCTTTTGAGTTCTCAGACTGAATTCAATTAAGTTGGATTTGTAATCTTTATAATTTTAAATTTAAGCCATTTATTAATATCTTTCAAAGAAAAAAATTGATCATTTGCATATATATTTAATTTAAATAGTAGGTTTAAATTAAATAGTAGGTTTATATCTAAATAGTAGGCTTCAATCTATGTAGTTATTGAAAGGGCGGGCCTATGCCAGCCGACTCCATCTTGTTCTGTGTCCTTCACCTTGACCACACCTCCTCCCCTCGACTCCATCTTGTTCTGTGTCCTTCACCTTGACCACACCTCCTCCCCTTGAGTAAACCCTCCCTCACCTGCCGGACCCTTCCCCAGGACCCCTCCCCAGCCAATTGGCTGAGGCCATAGCCATTACCTCACCAACTGCCCCCAGGCCCCAATAAAACCTTTGTCCTTTTGAAACTCGCTCTCTTTCCCTGGTATCTCACCGCTGCGTCGGTGCAGGTAGGGGATTGAGCTCGAGCTAGCTCGAATAAAGGCTCGGACTCGGCTCCCTAGTGGTCTTTGGGGATCACGAATTCTGGGCATAACATTTGGGGGCTCGTCCGGGATCCCCAAGACCCCCAAGGGACCCCCGACCCGGAGAGCCTGACTGGCCACGGTTAGTGTCTGTTTGTTCTGTCTTTTCTGTGTGAGCTCATTTCTGGAATTCTGGTAGTGCCCGACGTGGTCTAAGTGTACGCACTGGAGGACCACGGGCCGGGAGTTTCAGAAGACGTTCCGATTCTCCCTTCTGGAGGGACGTGGAATCCCCTCATCTGTTTCGGAGGGACGTGGAATCCCCTCAAAGGTCTGAGACGAGGCGGGTCGCTCCCGCTGGTCGGCGTGAGGCCATCGTCTTTGGAGGGACGTGGAATCCCTTCATCGGTTTTGGAGGGACGTGGAATCCCCTCAAAAGCTAGCTTTCCGTTTTGCTTCCATGGAGTTGGAAGACTTTCTAGGGGCCCTCTGTTTGTCTGTTTTTGTGTTTCTCTGTTTTGCTCTGTGGACTTACTGGACGGACGTTATGGGACAGACTCAGACTACTCCTCTAAGTATTATGATTGATCACTTTAAGGATGTGAGGGGAAGAGCTAACAACCTCAGTGTGGAAGTCCGAAAGGGTCGGTTGCAGTTTTTTTGTTCTAGCGAGTGGCCAACTTTCAATGTCGGATGGCCACCAGAGGGGACCTTCGACCTCCCTACCATCCACCGAGTCAGGAGTATCATCTCTCAGCCTAAGACGGGCCATCTTGATCAGCTCCCTTACATTATCACTTGGCAGGACCTTGTAGAAGACCCACCCTCTTGGCTTAAGCCCTTCCTAACCCTGATCCCTCCGGAGCCAAAACCCATTCTTGCTTTGCAGGAGATAGAGAAGAGGAAACGTCTTACTCAGCCTTCAGCACCCCTCTACCCTGTCCTACAGGGGGGTACTGAAGAAGAATTAATTTTTCCTCCCCCGTATAACCCCTCTAGGATGCCGGAAGAACACCATCCTCCCCCTCTGGGGGAGGCAGACGCTGTTGCTGTTCCGAGAGTGGGAGGTGGAAATGCTCCAGGGGGAAGCCCGCCCTTTACCAGACAAAGGGCTCAGAGGGAGCAATCTGCCTCCGCCGCCGACTCTACTATTCTGCCCCTGCGAGCCACCGGACCCCCAGACGCGGAGGGGAATCAGCCCCATCACTATTGGCCTTTCGCCACTAGTGACCTCTACAATTGGAAAGCTCAGAATCCTAAGTTTTCCGAGAAACCGGCAGGGCTTATTGATTTATTAGACTCTGTTCTTTTTACCCATCAGCCCACGTGGGATGATTGCCAGCAGCTTTTGCAGGTCCTGTTCACCACTGAAGAAAGAGAAAGAATCCTCAATGGGGCCCGAAAACTAGTTCCGGGCGCAGACGCGAATCCCACCACCAACCAGGCTCAGATAGATGCCTCCTTCCCCTTAACTCGGCCCCAGTGGGATTTCAACACGGCAGAAGGTAAGGAGAGGCTCCGGGTCTACCGCCAGACTCTAATGGGGGGTCTCCGAATGGCTGCTAGAAAGCCAACCAATTTGGCCAAGGTAGGAAATGTACAACAGGGAAAAGATGAATCTCCGGCTGCCTTTTTAGAACGGATCATGGAAGCATTCCGTACCTATACCCCCATGGATCCAGAGGCTCCGGAAAGCAAGGCAGCTGTTATCATGGCCTTTGTAAACCAATCGGCCATAGACATTAGGAGAAAATTACAGAAAATAGATAGACTAGGAGAAAAAAAAGTCTGCAGGACTTACTGGTGGTAGCCGAAAAGGTATATAATAACCGGGAGCCTCCTGAGGACAAGCAGGCTCGCGCCATGGCGGCTGCCAGCAGTAAGCAGACTCAAGACCTGGCCAGAATACTGCTAGCTACCACTGCTGACTTCCCCGAGGAACGAGACCACCGTCTCCGGCAGCTGGCAGATGACGCAAGAAAAGGTAAAGGAACCACCAAGGGGGGGAAGCAGAGGCTGCAGAAGGATCAGTGCGCATACTGCAAGGAGATAGGGCATTGGGCCCGAGATTGTCCGCAAAGGGCCGGCGGGAAGGGAAGCAAGACTGATCGAGTAAAAGTCCTAGAGCTGGATGAACTAAGTGATTAGGGGAGTCAGGGTTCAGACCCTCTCCCCGAACCCAGGGTAACTCTTAAAGTGGAGGGGACCCCTATTGACTTCCTTGTCGACACTGGAGCACAACATTTGGTCCTCCACACCCCACAAGGAAAACTAGCTAGCAAGAAGTCCTGGGTACAAGGGGCAACTGGTATGAGCCAGTATTCATGGACTACCCGAAGAACAGTAGATTTGGGAACGGGCCGGGTATCCCACTCCTTTATGGTAATACCAGAATGCCCCTACCCGCTGTTAGGACGGGACTTACTGACCAAGATTGGAGCTCAGATAACTTTCAGACAAGGGGGGCCTCAGGTCACCGATGGCAAGGGCCACCCCATCCAGGTCCTGACCATGAAACTGGAGGATGAATACCTCCTCCACCAGGAGGCGCTCCCGAGAGAGGATAATATAGACAGATGGCTACAAGAATTCCCCTCGGTTTGGGCAGAGACAGGGGGGATGGGACTAGCCGCTCATAGGACCCCAGTCCTGGTAGAGCTCAAGCCAGGAGAGAGTCCGGTAAGGATCAAACAATACCCCATGTCTCAGGAGGCCTGGAAGGGGATCCAGCCACACATCCGGAGACTACGAAGCCTAGGGGTACTAGTTCCTTGCCAGTCTGCCTAGAACACCCCCCTACTGCCGGTCAAAAGCCTCACACAAATGACTACTGACCGGTACAAGACCTTTGGGAAGTAAATAAGAGGGTCGTGGACATACACCCAACTGTTCCCAACCCATATACTCTCTTGAGCTCCTTGGCGCCCTCCAGGGTCTGGTATACTGTACTAGATTTAAAGGACTCCTTCTTCAGTCTGCCGTTGGCACCCCAGAGCCAACCCTTGTTCGCCTTTGAGTGGCATGATCTGGAGGAGGGCTACAGTGGGCAACTCACCTGGACATGGCTACCTCAGGGATTCAAAAATTCACCCACCATCTTCGACGAGGCACTACACGAGGACCTGGTATTTACAGACACCTTCTCTGGCTGGGTGGAGGCATACCCAACCAAGCATGAAACGGCTCAGACGGTGGCTAAGAAGCTACTAGAAGACATCTTACCCAGGTATGGTTTTCCTGCCCTGGTAGGATCGGACAATGGACCAGCTTTTATCTCACAGGTAACACAGGCAGTAGCCAAGGCGGTGGGGGCAAACTGGAAATTACATTGTGCTTAAAGGCCCCAGAGCTCAGGACAGGTAGAAAGAATGAATAGAACCCTAAAAGAGACCCTTACCAAATTAACCATGGAGACTGGCGGGGACTGGGTGACTCTCCTACCGTACGCCCTTTACCAGGTTAGAAACACTCCTTACACTCTGGGTTTTACTCCCTACGAGATCATGTTTGGCAGGCCACCCCCTGTTATTCCCAGCCTTCGAGCTGAACTTATTGCTGAGTTTAAAGATCAAGAACTTTTTCTTTCCTTGAGCGGGCTCCAGAGGGCGCACGAGGACATTTGGCCACGCCTCCGTGCCATCTACGAGGCTGGCCCGGACCCGACACCTCATCAGTACAGGCCGGGAGACTGGGTCTACGTCAAGAGGCACCACCGAGAGACTCTTGAGCCGCGCTGGAAGGGACCCTACATCATGGTGTTGACAACCCCCACCGCTCTCAAGGTAGACGGCATAGCGACCTGGGTCCATCACACCCACGCTCAGCCAGCGGACCCCTCCTTGATCCAGAAGGACTTCGTCACGCGATGGGCCATCAGTCAGGACCAACACAACCCGCTCAAGCTCAAACTACAGCGCATTCAACCTACCTAATATTGGTAACTCTGTTAACTCTGCTTGTCATTGCTCATGCTGCTGGGAGTCCCCACGCCCCCCAAAACATCACCTGGCAGATCATAGACACCAGCTCAGGGACAATACTTAATCAGACCTCCCAGAGCCACCCCAGGGACACTTGGTTCCCAGAACTTTGCGTAAACCTCCAGACTCTGTTCTCCTTGTCACCATAAATGCAGCCGGCCCCATGATTGGGTCCGTAAGCTACATGACAAGGGGGGAATGAAAGGGCGGGCCTATGCCAGCCGACTCCATCTTGTTCTGTGTCCTTCACCTTGACCACACCTCCTCCCCTCGACTCCATCTTGTTCTGTGTCCTTCACCTTGACCACACCTCCTCCCCTTGAGTAAACCCTCCCTCACCTGCCGGACCCTTCCCCAGGACCCCTCCCCAGCCAATTGGCTGAGGCCATAGCCATTACCTCACCAACTGCCCCCAGGCCCCAATAAAACCTTTGTCCTTTTGAAACTCGCTCTCTTTCCCTGGTATCTCACCGCTGCGTCGGTGCAGGTAGGGGATTGAGCTCGAGCTAGCTCGAATAAAGGCTCGGACTCGGCTCCCTAGTGGTCTTTGGGGATCACGAATTCTGGGCATAACAGTTATCAGTTCAGTGCTCAAAGTACTTATACTCTACAATTTTCTATTCATGTGTATTGACTTTGATTGCATTTCCTGTTATCATTGTATGAGATTATCAGAAAGGGCTGTATTTCCTGGTTCTATCGTATTTATGAATACTGTTACACAGTAAAATATCTCATTGTCTCTTAGTGTTTATTAAGTGAAGGGAGACTTTAGATCCATCTGATAGCTCTCCAATTTTGTTAATTATTATTATTTATATATTTTTTGGGCTGGGATAATTTTAGGAGTTTTTCTCTTTAAAACTTTAATATTTAATAGGATTAGTCAGTTATGTAATAAATGTTTTATCTCATTTCAACAGTTTGGGAAAGGGGTACTTTATATTATAAAATATTGTCTGGTATATTCTCCCTATCATTAAAACTCTTCCCAGTTTAGGCTTCTAAATTTATTGTCTATGTCTTTTTTAGCTCGTCATCGTTTTTTAAATTTTTCTCCTTTTCTCCTGTGTTGTAAAAATTGTTTCCAACAGACTTCTAATTTTCCTGAGCTGTTTGCACTGAAATACTATGAAAAATACTACTAGTAAATAGTATCATATGCAATTAGTATTGAATAAGATTGTATTCAATAGTATTGACTAATACTACTAATAGCATTTTGTAACCATGTGTCCATAGAGTTTTGAGGACAGTTTCCCAGTGCTATTTATTAAGAGCAGTGAGACTAATGATTTACACTGTCAAATACAAAACACTTGGGTAGGAGAGACTTTCTTGAAAAGGACAATGGCGAGAGGAAGAAGATTACTGCAATCAGGCAAGGGGACAACTGGAATAAGGAGAGTGCTCAGATCAGAAGGTCTGCAATCTTTCCAAGGTGAGGCAGAAGGGAAACTCTCTCATGAAGAAGTGTGACCAGGTCTAGAAAGAACCAGATGTGGAGGAATATAGGGTGAGTGGGTGGTGTGCACGGGCAATTAAGCATGAGAGGTTTTTTCCTGATATCAGTGGATTCTAGAAAGTGGTTTTTTTTGGAAGGGTTGTTCTTCAACCCAACGCTTGCTTAATCTTAAAGTGCAGTCAAAGTTCAAGGGTTTGTGGGGAAGCAGAGAAGCTTATCTAAATTTTGGTAAGTGAAGTTAGCAGGTATTGTGCCCAGATTGGCTGCAAATGCAAATAGTTCAGCTATTCATTCTGAGGCAAAAGTGGGAATTAGGAGTATCTTTGCCTTGTCTTGTCACAGGTAAACAAGGTATAATCCGCAAGTCTTACTTCAGTCACCTAAGGAAGGGTGGGTCTTTGCAGTAAACAATTTCCTGGAACACCAAAGGATGGGGGGTATAACCTAGGAGCACAGGGCTCAGGTAAAGTGTAACATTTTTTTAAATTTTTTTCAATGTTTATTTATTTTTGAGAGACAGAGACAGAACATGAGTGGGGGAGGGGCAGAGAGAGAGGGAGGCACAGAATCCAAAGCAGACTCCAGGCTCTGAGCTGTCCGCCTAGCACTGATGAGCAATGAGATCATGACCCGAGCCAAAGTCGGACACTCAACCGACTGAGCCACCCAGGTGCTCCAAGTGTAACATTATTAACATCTGGTTTCCATAAGACTCTCAGAGGGCTTTGATTTTTCAGGCTGGTTACCCAGCAATAATATACCTACATGAACAACAGCATATTATGGCATTTCTGAGCTCTTGGTTCTGAAGCGTTCTGTGTACATCTCAGTAGTTCATTATTCAAGAAAGAAAATACATACTGGCATAGAATTTTACAGAACCAATTAGACCTGGTTCAGATTTTTCCAAACCCATTGCATATAATAGCTTTGCCTTTGATGTGTATTCTTATGTTAATGGTGATGTTGTTGTGTATTGCAATAAACAATCAATCAGTAAATATTGACATTTTGGGTTCTGTGAGTTCATGACAGGGAAAATGAAGGGACCCATGAAGGACTGCTTTTTGCTTCTACTCCTGCTAGGACCTGCTCCCCCACCATGCACAGGGATTATCATGCGGACAATGTATGTTCTCCTTATAAAGGTCAAGGCGTTAATGATTTCTTTGGAGTCTTTGAGCACAATAGCTAACATGGTAGGAGTGACCAGGTGGGGTCACCATGAACATTTCCAAGACAACTGACTCACCAAGACCTCTGGTTCCAGGGCATAAGTGATTTATAGGGACACCCAAACACTGGCCTTTGTTCCTGGATGCTTGAGAAGTCATGTGCATCAGACCACTGTCCTCAATAAAAATCTTAGGCCCCAAGCAAAGATGAGACTCACTCTCCTTTCTTGTCCAAGTCTCCAGATGCTCTGTCTGAATCTACTGTCTTTATATCTTCAGGAAACTCTGCTCTCACTTCCTTTTGGCTCCTATTTGATTTCTATCCTGTGCAAAGCCAATGACCCTCCTGGCTGGTCCCCCTCTGGGTCCTTGGACCAAAGCCAGCCTGCACAGTTTTCTTTAGCAATCCAGCTTTGTCCATCTGTCACTATGACCGCAGCCCTTTTTTCTTTGGAGGGTTTGTCTTTTTCACAACTGTAATTATGTATCATAAAAACGAATCTATTCTGTCACTACTTCCAAGAAAACTTCATCCAGCAATCATGTTTTCTTCTCCACAAAAATTCTTCTTGATTTTCTACTTCTTCCTCTTTAAGATTACTTATTCCTGCCATACACATATATCAGTAGGGTAGAAAAGGAATCTAAAGATAAAAGTTCAGAACCTCTGCGGTAGAGGGAGAAGTAGTCCTTAATGATGCGGTTTTGGGGTGATGACAGGAGGTTTGGAGCTGACAGCCAAGAAAGAATTCTTGAAGACATCTTTGGTACAAAAAGGTGATTTTATTAAAGCATGAGGAGTAGGATCCATGGGCAGAAAGACCTGCACTGGGGTCAGAGGAGTGACTGGTTATATACCATGGAGTTGGGGGAGGTAAAGTCAAAAGGAAGTTTCTTTTTTTTTTTTCTTTTTTTGTTATTTTATTTATTTATTTATTTTTTATATATATGAAATTTATTGTCAAATTGGTTTCCATACAACACCCAGTGCTCATCCCAAAAGGTGCCCTCCTCAATACCCATCACCCACCCTCTCCTCCCTCCCACCCCCCATCAACCCTCAGTTTGTTCTCAGTTTTTAACAGTCAAAAGGAAGTTTCTTAAAGGGATTGCCATATGCTAAAGACTCAGAGATGATTGGAGTTCTAGCTATTGTCAAGCTAAGGTTGTTCTCCCTCTAGCTAAGCATTAATATTAAGATAATAGGGAATTCCTGGACTTAAGGCTATTGATAAGATTGCCTTTTTTTTTTTTTTGTAATTATACTAACACATGTGTAAACTGATAGAGACTCTTAACAGTTTAACCATCAGTTTTCTGTCCTTTTTTCTTGGAGTGCCTAAGGAATATCACACATGTCCCATCTTGGGGCAGGGGTCGGGGGGAGGGCAGGTGCTAGCTTGTGCTTTGTCCTCAGCTTACCTTATGTTCCCTCATCACTAATAAGATCTACTGGAGACTCACCATAGCAATTTGGTCTGTGGGGCGGAGATCACCAGTACCTTTGATTTCCTCTCAGGCTTCTCTCCTTTCTTTACACATGGATGGCCACCCTTCTGCTGCCTTTCCACGTAGCGGTCCCTCTGTGTGTATGCAACCCTGGTGTTCCTCTGTGTGTCCTAATCTCCCCTTCTTAAAAGGATGGCATTCAGCCTGAAGGTTCAGCTCATAGGAGTTCTTGACGCCTCTCCAATTTATTTCCACCTAAAATCAGCAAAAACACCTCACCTTATCCAGCATAGGAGAAGCATCCGTTTTCATTTTTTTGTATGTTTGGTTTCTCATTATTTTCATACACTGATGGTTATTTACCAGAACGTAACAGCGGGACTATTGTTATTCAACAGTCATTAGCCTAGGGTCAAGGTCACAGGGGCGGCTTCCTGATTAAATCTGTCTTAAGCAAGCACTATTTTTCTAAGTCTTGTGGTATAGCCTTCTCAATAATCCTGCTCTGCTCCCACCTATAGGTCAAGGCCCAGGATTTCTTTTTGTTCTCCCATGCGGATATAGGGTTTCTGTTTTGTTTTTATTTTGTTTTGTTATGCTCTGCTTTGCTTTCTGTCCCCTTCTTTTAGGTGCAAAAAGTTTGCAGCAGTGCCCTTAAGGTGACAGTGGTACTTATCCTTCACCTAGTGGTTTAAGGTTTTTCTTCACAAGAGAGAAGGGAAGGCATCCAGGCATCCAGGGTTGAATATTTTTCTTCTTTGCAGCAGCATCCCCCCAGCACCACCTTTTGTCCTGATCCTAATCTGTTTTGAGAGCACGGGTGAAGCTAATGGGAAAGAACCCATGAATGGGTGCAAACTCCCCTTGTGTCTTCTGCCTCCAGAAGTTCATGTTTTCTTGCGACTTGACATTTTTCTTTAGCAAATCCTTAAAAAAAATTAGCTGAATTGTTCTCACCAATGCTCAATGGCATCTGCCACAGATAAGCAAGTAGACTCATTTAGGAGTCCCCTGTCTTTCCTTCCATTTAGGGTTAATTGTCTGACCTACAACTTCAGCTTTCTGATGAATTCAAGAAAGGTTATGTATATGCAGACTTTCCCTGCTTTTTTGCCGTTGTTTTGTAAGGCAAAGAGAGATATTATTTCTAACCTCTACATCCTCAAAGTCCAGCTCACCTATTCTTTTTTTTTTCTTTAATGAATAGATGTTCTTTTTAGAGCAGTTTTTATTTTAGTTTAGTTTAGTTTAGTTTAGTTTTTAAGAGAGAGAGCACACGCCAGCGAGAGAGGGGGGGCAGAGGAGAGAAAGAGAGAGAGGCAATCTTAAGTAGGTTTCATGCTCAGCACAGAGTCTGATGTGGAGCTCGATCCCATAAACCTGGGATCATGACCTGAGCCGAAATCAAGAGTTGGACGCTCCACCAAGTGAGCCACCCAGGCACCCCATTTTTAGAGCAGTTTTAGGTTTACAGAAAAAATGAGGGAACAATATAGAAAGTTTTCCTTTTTTTTTTTTTTTCAACGTTTATTTATTTTTGGGACAAAGAGAGACAGAGCCTGAACGGGGGAGGGGCAGAGAGAGAGGGAGACACAGAATTGGAAACAGGCTCCAGGCTCTGAGCCATCAGCCCAGAGCCTGACGCGGGGCTCGAACTCACGGATGGCGAGATCATGACCTGGCTGAAGTCGGACGCTTAACCGACTGCGCCACCCAGGCGCCCCTAGAAAGTTTTCCTATACCACAGTATTATCCATAACATGTAGTTTCCCCTATTAACATCTTACCTTACTGTGATACATTTGTCAAAATTGATGAATCAATAGCGATACATTAATATTAAGTCCATAGTTTACAGGAGGGTACACTACTTGTGTTGTAGATTTCCTAAGTTTTCACAGACATATAATGACATGTATCGACCACTATAGTATTAGATAGAATAGTTTCACCGCCATAACAATTCCCTGTGCTCTACCTGGTCTACCTGGTGCTCTCTCTCCTTCCCTCTCACTGAATACCTGGCAACCATGGATCATTTTACTATCGCCATAGTTCTGCTTTTTCCAGAATGTCCTATAGTTAGAATTACACTGTATGTAGCCTTTTCAGATTGGCTTCTTTCACTTAGCAATATGTATTTAAGGTTCTTCCGAGTCTTTTCATGGTCCCTCCACGTTTTTTCATGACTCATTTCTTTATATTGCTGAATTATACCGCGGTGTTTGAATGTACCACAGTTTGTTTATTCATTTACCTGTTAAAGGACATCTTGGTTGCTTCTAAGTCTTAGCAGTTACGACTAAAGCTGCTATAAACACTTGTGTGCAGGTTTTTGTGTACATAGTTTTTAACTCCTTTGAGTAGAAGCGGAATTGCTGAATCATATAGCAAGCATGTATTTAGCTTTGATGGAAACTGACAAATCATATTCCAAAGTGTCTAAATATTTGGCATTTCCTCCAGCAGTTAATGGGAGCTCTGTTTGCTTTATACCCTCACTAATATTTTGTGTTGTTAGCATTTTGGATTTTAGCCATCCCAATAGGTGTGTATTATTATTAACTTGCAATGTCCTAATGCTACAGGATGTTGATCATCTCTTCATAGGCTTATTTGCTATCCATCTTCTTTGCTGAGGTAGGTGTTTGTTCAGACCTTTTGCCATTTTTTAAATTTTCATTCCTTGTTTTCTTATTGTTAAATTTTGACAGTTTTTTGTATATTTGGATACCAGTCCTTTATCAGATATATACAGATATATGTTTTGCAGATTATTTCTTCCAGTCTGTGGCTTATCTTTTTAATCTCTATAGAGTGTTTCATGGAGCAGAATTAAAAAAAAAATACATGGTTCTAAAAGATATATATATATATATATATATATATGCCATTCCATCCAAAAAATGAGAATTTTAAAATTGTAATGAAATCCAACCTCTTTTTTCATTAATCAATAGTGCTGTCGGTAATGTATCTAAAAGTTATCACCAAATTCAAAGATTTTCTCCCATTACCTTTTAGAAGTTGTAGAACTACAAACTATTTTGAGTTAATTTCTGAGAAAGGGATAAGGCCTGTATCAAAAGTCATTATTTATTTATTTATGTATGTATGTATTTATTTATTTTTCTACATAAACGTCCCATTGTTCTCGCACTCTTTGTTGACATGACTATCATTTCTCCATTGAATTACCTTTGCTTCTTTTTCAAAGATTGGTTGACTGTATTTGTCTGGTTTCATTTCTAGGGTCTCTATTCTGTTCCATTGATTTGCTTGTCTATTTTTTCACCAATTTCACACTGTCTTGATTACTGTAGCTATGTAGTAAGTCTTGAGGTGAGATAGTACTCTTTTCCTCTGACTTTGTTCTTTTCCTTCAATGTTATGTTTGCTGTTCTTAGTCTTTTGCCTTCCCATATAAATTATAGAATCATTTTGTTGATGTCTACAAAATAAGTTACTAGGATTTTGATTGGGACTGCCTTGAATTTATAGATCAAGTTGGGAAAAATTAACATTTTAAGATTGCTGAGTCTTCCTACCCCCTGAACCTGAAATATCTCTCCATTTATTTAGTTATTGATTTGTTTCGTCAGAGTTTCATAGGTTCCCTCATCCAGTTTTTTTCAGATTTATACCTAAATAATTTATTTGTTGGTGCTAATGTAAATGGTATTTTGCTCTTAATTTCAAATTCCAATTTTTCATTGCTGATATATAAGAAAGTGATGGACTTTTGCATATTAACCTTGTACATTGCAACCTTACTATAATCACTTATTAGTTTCAGAAGCTATTTTGTTGATCTTTGTGACTTATCTACAAAGACAATCATGTCATGTACAATAACGATATATATTCCTTTTATTTCCTCCTCTTCACCTATTATTTTTAATTTTTTAAATATTTATTTATTTTTGAGAGACAGAGAGAGACAGAACATGAGCAGGAGAGGGACAGAGGAGAGGGAGACACAGAATCCGAAGCAGGCTCCAGGCTCTGAGCTGTCAGCACAGAGCCCGACACAGGGCTCAAATTCATGAGCTGTGAGATCATGACCTGAGCTGAAGTTGGACGCTTAACCAACTGAGCCACCCAGGAGCCCTAGTTCACCTATTATTTTTAAATCTTAGTGACCTCTCTCTCTCTCTCTTTTTAAGGTAGATTTTCATTCACTCTGGTTTTCCTTACTAACATCTGTGGTACTGCTATTTTAACATGATGTTGCAGTTTTCTGTTTAGTTTTTTCACTTTATTTTTATAATAGCTTGTGGTGCTTTTTCTTCTTGTAAACTGAATCTCCCATTACATTAGTGCTTTCAAAATCTAGAAATACCTATTATTTTGTTTGTCCTAATTACAGACAAGTGACCTAACACAATGCAGATAGACAGAAATTGTTAGGCAAATAAACGAATAATTGAAGCCTCTTTTGAATAAAATATTTAAGGAAGATTAGAGTAGAAAATATTATTTTTTAAATAATTGGAAGCAAATCAAGTCTTTAACAACATACACTACATTTCTTTAACCTTGATTTCTCCCTTAGGCATTTTAAGCAAAAATTGGGAGAGAATATACAACCAAATGTATAAAACATTTTAAGCTGTCATTTGCCATTTAATATACATAATAAATTGGAATTAAATTAGGCATCTAACCAAATCTACCCAAAAGGTTTGCACACTTTGAGTGTCATGGGTATTTCTTTCACAGTTGGGATAATCTGATATAGCAGATAGTAAATTTGAACCATTTAAATTAGCAGAGTTAACTGGTTAGGATAACAGACATATAATAAGCTTGTATTTTGATAAATAGAAATTTTCATATAAAATTACTCAAATATATAACATGACCCTGTGCAGTTAATAGTGTAATTCATTTAAACATGTTATTTATCAAAAACAAGCATTTGTATTTAAGCTTTAGGATATGTCAATAGTGAAATATATTGTAAGCTTTTTATGATTCTGTTCAATATGATAGCTACAAGGTAAAATATAGAATTTGTGGCTACCAGCAAGGAAAATTAGCACTGACATTAAATCTCTGAAATTTATATCCAGTTTCTACAGATAAAATACTTCTTTTTTTATTACTTACGTATTTCAAGATTTCTGATGTATGTTTTGATTGCTAGAATTAATAAACTTGAACTATTTCTGTAAGTGTAAAAACACACACAATGTTATACTGTAGTTGAGAAAGAGTAGTTTCTTTGAAGACCATCTCAATCCATATGGAGACATTACAGTTCCTCACACTGTAGCAGCTAACATGTGCATGTAAAAATGTAATACTTGGGGCGCCTGGGTGGCGCAGTCGGTTAAGCGTCCGACTTCAGCCGGGTCACGATCTCGCGGTCCGTGAGTTCGAGCCCCGCGTCAGGCTCTGGGCTGATGGCTCAGAGCCTGGAGCCTGTTTCCGATTCTGTGTCTCCCTCTCTCTCTGCCCCTCCCCCGTTCATGCTCTGTCTCTCTCTGTCCCAAAAATAAATAAACGTTGAAAAAAAATTTTTTTTAAAATGTAATATTATTGTACTATAGAATGACTGTTTATGCCCTCCCAAAATTCGTATGTTGAGACCTGATCCCAACGTGATGGCATTTGGAAGTGGGGCCCTGAGAAGGCAATTAGGTCTCGAAGGTGGAGACCTCTTGACTGGGATCAGTGCCATTACAAAAGACACTCCAGAGAAATTCCTTGCCCCTTCCACCATGTGAAGTTACAGGTGGAAAAAAAACAAGAAACAAAAAACAAAACAAAACAAACAAAAAAAGCAAAAAACAAAAGCAAAAACAAAACAAAACCCAGGCATTTACCAACAAGGAAACAGGTTCTCACCAGACACTAAATCTGCCTGCACCTTGATCTTGGACTTCCCAGCCTCCAGAGTCATGAGAAAGAAATGTCGGTTAATCCACCCAGGCCATAATAGTTTGTTAAAGCAGCCCCAATAGACCAAGACATGCTTTGTGTTGAAACACTGCTATAAATGTAAATGAGCCCCATTGGACAGGTTAAATGTAAATCCCATTTATAGAAATTCCTACATATTGCTTCAATTATACTGCTTCTCTATTACAGTTAGATTATGAGCCTCTCAGTTAAAGATTAATATTAATTATTACATATATTAAATAGGTACTTAAAGTATTTTAAAGAGTTCACATGTCTGTTAGACAAGAGAAACAAGTATAATACATTTGTTAACAAGGAAAGATAATATTAACAAACACTCTTGTTAGAAATTGTTTATGTCTCACTGTAAATCTGTGGTGTAAGATTACCTCGTTACCATATACTCATTGAAACAAGTAATCTCATGTGTCTCTTGGCAGCCAAAGCAATTTCATTATTATCTCTGTTGCTTCATAAGTTCTTCCAACCCCTCTGTTTTGAAAATTACAAGACACTTGTCTCCATCATCGTGAGAGATCAATGATAAAGTAATAAATAAATGAACTGAAAAGAGAGAATGCAAGTCTGAATTCACAAGAGATTTTGAAATATTACAATATATTTTATATAACACGAAATGAAGAAATAAGGATGATTTGCATGTAAAGGAAATAAGTTCATTAGAGGTGGGTTTTAATTTTAATACTGTAGATTTTTTCCTTCCCTTTAACATCCCTTGTAAATTTTTAATCCCCATTATGCGCCGATAGAGAAAGAACAACGATGCCGGGAGGGATAAGGGACTCGCACCTTGCTTACTAGAAAGAAGGGCACCCACGCTGCACGACAGTTATCGCTGGATTTACTATCTGTCAGCAGATGCTCACTGAAATGAAATTGTTCCCTGAATTCATGCTGTGCCTGTCTTCTCTACTCCCCAGCACCTTTCCTCCTCAGGGAACCATGGGGATAAGGATCTCTCCCTTTTACAAAGAACGCTTTAGACCTCACAAGAGGAGCACAACTTTTGCCCTCTCCTCGGGGAGTCGTTTATCTCTTCTGAAGCATATTTTCATTATTTCGGTTTAAAGAGCAAAGTTTAGGTGCACATAACCTATTCACTTATCGGGGTGAGATGCAATTGTGTCCTTACCCTGTAGAGTGTGCTTTCCTCAAGTGATGAGTGGCTTATAAATGCTGTACTCTGTGTTTTACGGCTTTACTGTCTATCCACCTAGAGAAAAACCATCATTCATTCCAAAGAACACGGAAAACATTGTAAAAATCTAGTGGAAATTATTTTTACTGAAAATAGTTAAGTGATCAGCACTGGAAAGAAGGGAAATTGGGTGTATTTGAAATCTCATCTTCCCAGAGTTGAAGGAAGGTTACTTAGGTTGTCGCCAACATTAGACGATGGAGAAGGCCCTCACCTTGTGATATACTCAGGCCACTGGAGCATCCTGCCTGCGGTCAAAGAACAAGTCTTGAAATCTAAAGCAAACCTCTGACGTTGGGCAAATCTGGTTTTGCTCTCTCTCCCACTCCCCTAATCCTTCCCATCTCTCATTGTGCTTAGTATCATTGTTTTTTTTTTAATGTTTATTTGTTTATTTTGAGAGAGACAGAAATAGCACGCACAGGAGAAGGGCAGAGACAGAAAGAGAGAGAGAATCCCAAGCAGGCTCCGCATTGTCAGCACAGAACCCAACTCAGGGTTCTATCTCATGAACCCTGAGATCATGACCTGAGCCACCCAGCCCCCTTCCTCCCCCCCCGCCCTGCTTAGTACTATCATATTGTTGATTCTGTTGCACTTCCGGAGGATTCTGGATTCACCACTGGACACTATCCTTGAGATCCTCCTCTTCCCCATGCTTTCTGCTCTTGCAAATGTATTATAGGCTTACTCTCTATAACTTAACAGTGAAACTGAAAGTGAAATGAAAACCTGGATAGAAATCAAGCTAGAGGCATCATATTATTTTAAGAATTTATACAACAAATAATTTCATTTTTACTAATATACTTAGGATTGTCACGTAGTACTTCAATTGATGAAATCAAGCTTTTAAGGCAAACAAGTCTATCAATTTCTGTGCTTTGCTCAAAAACAGTAGACGTAGGAGTTTTTACTTCACCAGCCTATGTCCTTTACCCCTGAGAGGTTTGGAGACGGGCTGGTGACAGTCGAGGCTGAAACCAATGTATCAGTTGTCTGAAAAAGAAGAGGGGGAAAAAAATGATCAAAGATAATTAAATCACAAGAATGCATGTATTTGCTTTCTAAATAAGTAGAATCCTGACGCTGTGGCCTGGCATTTCCACTTTGCAGGACTTAATTTGTCATTATAGTGTGTCCATGGATGTCAATTCACTTCTTCTTCTAAACTAAACAACTGCTTTGGTGAGAGACCGAAGTGCAGTGACACCCCAGGGCTTCTAGTCTTTGGATTTGTGAGGTATCACCAAGTAATTTTTCTCTGACAGCAGAGGGACACCTTGTCATGTGTGCTGTCATCACTGACCCTAACTATAGAGGAGGCTTGTCTCTGCCATTTGCTTCCTTCTTGGGATGTCAAGTCAAAAACAACAACAACGGCAACAACAACAAAAAACATTCAGATGATTGAATTTTTCTTCAGTCCTGGTTGATCCATGATACTCAAAAGGATTATCCCTGGAGTTCTTCAAAATGTCCTCTGTGTGCGTACGAGAATATGGCACTCTACTGATGTCCGGAGTTGTTGGTTGGCTTCTGGTATCCTCTACAAGCTTCTCCTAAATTTCTTTACTTCAGGTTGACATTCCAACCTCTGTAGGATGTTGGACTTTTCTAGTTTTACTCTAGCTGAAGTTTCGATCTCTTTCTTTGGCAGTTTTACTAACTTAACTACATTACAATGGAAGAGTTTTTGAACATGTGAACTAACTCTCCATTTTCCCAGGTGATATCCCAGTGCATTTCCTATTTATCTTGACAGGCTAATGCCAATGAAATGTAACTTCTTTTGCCTTAGAATATGAACTTTCTAGCAATGTCAAATTTTTAGATACAACTGAGAGATATTTAACTCATTATTATATTTACTGAAATGGAAAATTTTCCTAGGGATTAGTTCTCTTTGACAGCCGAGAAATATGCAAATTATGCTGGAAACTAAAGCAAGGTTTTCCCCAGGACTGGATGAAATGAGACTGCGGTTGCAGAAAAATATAGTCCTGCTGTAACCTAGGAGGCTTTAGAGACCCTCATTTGATTTTCCCATCTCATCCAGTATTCTTCGACTCACATATTGTTTTCTGTCACTTGCAATGAAACGGAAC
The DNA here is from genome assembly GCF_022837055.1 of Prionailurus viverrinus. NCBI lineage: Eukaryota > Metazoa > Chordata > Mammalia > Carnivora > Felidae > Prionailurus > Prionailurus viverrinus. The sequence continues at coordinate 139,626,503 of NC_062569.1, read as the reverse complement.
TGTGCTAAAGAAGAACTGAAGAAGTAAGCTACATCCAACAACTGTTCATGGAGAAGCACCTGTTCTGGCAGGCAGAAACAATAACCTTATGTGTGGCCCTGGATAGATAAATCATGAACCGAGACGCCCAGGAGCATTTTTGCGTGCTTACTTGGAGACAGGCACATCAGCCCAGGATGAGTGACTTCGCAACTCAGACCTTTCTTGGCCATCCAGCCTCTCTTCTTTTCCTCCCTGGTACTGTCATTTCCCCCAAGGAGCCCTCTGCCTTTTATTACTGAGTTGTTTTTTTTCCTCTCTTGTTTGTACTTAGTAGAAGAGATAACAAGAAGGACTGAAATCCAACTTTTGCAGGCCTTTTCGTTGTAAACCAAGTGTCTCCCACTGCTATATGCAATATGAAAAACATATGCTAACTATGAAAATAATTGTCAGGACACTCAATCTTTCCATTAAGTGACATTGGCATAAAAATGTCAAATCTAAATTTAAAAAGAATGTATGGCCCTTCTGCATATACTTAGGCCACCTACTAAATAACTAGTGGCTGTGAATAATATTTTTGCTATTAAGCTCTGAACCTATTGCCTATGCTTCAGGCACCATGCAACCCATGGAAATATGGATCTTTCCATGAAAAATAAACAGCTGTCCAATTAAGACCTTGTTAAGAGGACTTCAGGTTTTCCATATTTTCTTTTTGTTTGCTGGCGTGTGGTGTGGATGGGCAAATTGATTTATTATTACTCATCAAAGAGTTAATTTTAAAGATTTCCACATTTTTACATAACTGTATTTCATATTTGTATGAGAAAATTTTGACATTGGAGGAACAAATAAAGAAAACAATCATAGAAATGATTCTATTAAGCAGAGATAACCCTTTTAATATTTTTTTCATGTATTTGTTTCCTCATTTTCTCTGTTGTTCTCTCAAATCACACGTCTGTTAACTCCAAACATATGTTAAACTTATAAATCCTAAGTCTTGATTGTTCTTCTTAGAATTAATTTAGACTGCTTATCCTGTATGGAATAATAAAGCACTAATTTTGTCCAGGTTTTGGATATTTAGGCTTTTTATTTTTATTTGTTTTTAAGGTTTATTTATTTATTTTGAGAGAGATGGAGACAGAATGATTGGTGGGGGTGTGGGAAGAGAGACAGCAAGAGAGAGAATCCCAAGCTGGTTCCGCACTGAAGCATGTTCAAACTCCGGAGCCATGAGATCATGACCTGAGCCAAAATCCAGTGTTGGGTGCTTAACTGACTCAGTCACCCAAGGGCCCCGATATTTAAGCTTTTTAAAGTTATAATCAGTGTCAAAATGATTTTTGAAGACAAATTAACAACAGCCACTCTGAGTATGAATATCATTATTTTGTGAGTGCATGAACTCAATATGTGACAGTTCAGCCTTCTCCGGCTGTTCCAAAATGTCAACCAAAATAATTTCAATTAAGTATTCAAATAAAAAGTTGATTAAATATATCTGATTAAATAGGTAAATTTAAATATGTAACATGACAATGTTAAATCTTATGCTAATATTCTTTAGACTGAAGATATATTAAGAAAATTAAAGTGTCACAAGAAGGAATTATTTGCAATACTTCATCAAACATAATTCAATTTGAGGGTACTATGCTTTACAAGGAAGTTAAGTTGTCTACTGCAAATCCTGCATTTCAATGACTTGTATGTAACCTGCTTTAGTGGGATGAATGCAAATTTTATATGGTGGCAGAAATGAACATGAATTTCCACACTATAGTTTCCACTGAGTAACTTGATCAAATTTCTTAGATTCTCTAAAGATCAGTATCCCCAATCAGATATCTAATTGAATGTTTTTTCATGAGAACACAATTACAGGAAAATTTTGAATACCAGAAAGAGCACGTTTTCATTGACTATATGTTTGACTTATTCACTCAAAGAGAAAGATCTATGATGTACAATAAGACAAAATAGCTCTAGTTTCTGTATCATTTATTCATAGATATTTCAAATAAAATAACTCTTCTGGTCTGAGTTATCCTTGTCAATCTCATAAGATTTCCTTTTGGATTTATGTCTCTATGTATGGCCTCTATAAATGTGTACTTTTGAAGATATTTTATCATATTTGTTGATTCAAGAATAAATTGGTGCCATGGGGCGCCTGGGTGGCTTGGTCGGTTAAGCGTCTGACTTCGGCTCAGGTCATGATCTCACAGTCCGTGAGTTCAAGCCCCGCGTCGGGTTCTGTGCTGACAGCTCAGAGCCTGGAGCCTGTTTCAGATTCTGTGTCTCCCTCTTTCTCTGCCCCTCCCCTGTTCATGCTCTCTCTCTGTCTCAAAAATAAATAAACGTTAAAAAAAATTAAAAAAAAAAAAGAATAAATTGGTGCCATAAATAACATATGCATTTGCCATACTATCCACATTCCTAAGTACATTTATTTGTCATGTGGCTTCAGACAGTGTTCTGCTTGCATATCTTTTGGGAAACAGTATTGTCACTGCTTTTGTGTAGAAAAGGACAAAAATTTGATAAAGAAAAGAAATGGAGTTTATACTAAATAGTTAAACAATTTTCATATACCGCATTTTAAGAACTGATTTCTTTAGTTGTTTTTTAGTCATGCTGCCAGCAAGAGTTCATTTATGTTGAAATGTGATGCGAAATATATATTTATTTGGAAAATAAATTTTATTTTTTCTATGATAACTATCGGCTGGGGTGAAGGGGACCAGTTTTTCCATGCTTAAAAAGACATTAACACACACACACACACACACACACACATTTTCAGCAGTATATGATATAAATGTAATTAATCTAATCTTACCAATCCTTATAAATTAGTGTACAAAATATAGACACCCTTGGGCCTCTGGATACCTAAACAAGTTCTAAGACTCCATCATATTGGCTTTTGCATATTATATATATACACACACATATATATACATACACATACATATGTGTATATATATATATATATAAATTTACACACACACATATATATATATATACATACATATATATTTTCATTTTTTGCAGTAGTAATGTTCTATAAAGTCTTTATGAACATTGAATTTGTGAATGCTGCTCCTGGGGCAAATACAGAGTTAAGTTCCTTTGAAACTTGTCTCAACATTTTCATCAATCAATAAATACATAACTTTGTTTTATGTGTGTTTTGTTTGAAGAGACCTTATTGAATATGTATTGTTGATTCATTAATCTGAAATTATGGCCAACAATTTTATAACTCATGGCTGAACAAGGCTATGTAACACACATATTTCCTCTAAGGCACATCACAGCCTTCTTGTACTCAGGACACTGAAAAGCTTTTTAGCACTACACATGATACCCTTGGGGCCATTTTAAACAGAGAAACCAACAAAAAGCATAAAAATGTGAAAACCATGGCACTAAGACCACGATTGAACATTTATTTGCAGTATGAGAGTTGAAACAAGTAGGCAGAGCATTTCTTTGATCTCATCTGAAAACACACGCATTGGGTGATTCAAATTCTTCCATTGCTCTCCACACATCTACAAATGACCATGGAAGAACTGTGAGTGAACTATATGTGTATACACATGTATATACACACATACAAATATAGTAATATAAATCTAGTAAGTTGATGTGTATAATCATATACGAAAATTAAGATTACATAAGTCAAAAGGAAATAAAAAGAAATAAAAATTGAAGCTACAAAGAGAAGATATTTGCTTCAAATACCACTAAGAAAGGATTAATATTTATAATAAAATAAGAAATCCTACAAATAAAAAGAAAGACAACAATCTGATTTTTTAGATGTGCAAATTGAATGAATATGCACTTTTACAGCTCATATAAACCAAATATAAATAAGCTCATCTTAATTAGTGATCAGAGAAATTCAAACTCAGTCAGTGAAATACCATTACTCACCTAAAGAATGACACAACTTTGAAGTCTAACAGTTCAAATGCTGTTGAGGTTATGGAGTAACAGGATCAGTCACTTTGTAAAATCTAAAGAAAGTATCTTTGAAAAAAAGTTATTAGTGGCAAACTTAAACATGCCAATGTCTTACAGTTCAGAAAATTTTCTCCTTAGCATATTCACTCAGTAACTGTTACACATGTTCACTGAGACCATATAATATGTTCACGTAGGATGATAAAATAAACTGTGTTATATTCACATAATGGAATATTAACATCATTGTGAAAATAGAAGCATAATTGAATATGGATTTAATTTTAAAACATAGTATGGAACAAATATTTCAAGTCACAGAAATAAAAATACTCCATTTATATAAATTTCAGAAGCAAAAAGCATATATATATGTACATATATATATATGTACATATATATGTGTATATATGTGTATATATATATACATATATATGTATATATAGGTATACATATATATGTATATATATATATACACACATATATATGTATATATATACACACATATATGTGTACATATATATATACACATATGTGTATATATATACATATATATACATATATATATGACAAACAAATATATATGACACATATATACATATGTGTATATATATATACATATATATACATATATATGTATATATATATACATATATACATATATATGTATATATATACACATATATATGTATGTGTACATATACACATATATGTATATATATATACACATATATATGGAACAAATATTTCAAGTCACAGAGTCATATATATATATGTGTATATATATATACAGAGTCATATATATATATGTATATATATATATACACATATATATATACAGAATATATGTATATACACACATATATATATACAGAGTCATATATATATGTATATATATATACACATATATATGGAACAAATATTTCAAGTCACAAGTCATATATATATATGTACATATATATATGTGTGTGTATATGTGTATATATATATACATATATGTATATATATATACACATATATATGTATGTGTACATATACACATATATGTATATATATATACACATATATATGGAACAAATATTTCAAGTCACAGAAATAAAAATACTCCGTTTATATAAATTTCAGAAGCAAAAAGCGTATATATATGTATATACATGTATATGTATATATATATACATATATATGTATATACATATGTATACATATGTGCTTACATATAAGCACAAGTATAGAATATATGCACATACATCAGTGTCAAAATGTGTAGAATTAGTTCTAAATAGGCCTTGAAATGTTATATATATAGCATAAGGCAGATTAGTTTAGTGCTTAGAAGGATGACCTTGGGTTCATGTCTTAGTTTTTTTAAAGCTATTATAACAAAATACCATAAACTGGGTAGCTTATAAGCAACAGAAATTTATTGCTTACAGTTCCAGAGCCTGGAGGTCCAAGATCAAGACACCAGCATAGAAGCGTTCTAGTGAGAACCCTTTTCCTGGTTTTGCAGCTGGTGCCTTCTCTGTGTCCTTTAGTGGTGTAAGAGGTTAAGGAACTTTCTAACCCCCTTCACAAGGAATCCATTCTGTGCCTTAGGCACCTCTCATAGGCTCCAGCTTCCAACACCATCACATTAGGATTTCAACATATGAATTTTGGGGAGACACACACATTTAGACCATAGCAGTTTGTATATCGGCTTTGGTTCAATAAATTTTGTTTGTCAGAGGGTTATTAATATGTTATTGGTATGAATTCAAAACGTATCCTTGGAATATTTATAATCATTTCCAATATAAATGTCTTGAAATGATAACTAAATATTCATGAAGAGAATTTCAGCATATACTTTGCTGATAATTGGAGTGAGGATGAACTTTGTTTGTGGCCTTACTCCTCTTCCCCCCACCCCCTTAAAAATGCTTAGGAAAAGATAAACCATAGATTTTCCTGGGTTTTCTTTAAATTCTATTGGAAGATCATTAAATGGAAGCTTGAAGAAAGGAAGTGCAGTTAAAGAAGAAGTGCTTTGACATCTTTTTGGCTTTAAGACTTTTTTTTTTTTTAACGATCAGATCAATCTTTTATTTGTTCCTACACCTAGTGAGATTCCCTGATGTCCCACTTCCAGAGAGCTGGAAGCAAGCTCACGGTGTTTTAAGAGCCTTGTATTTTATTTATAGATGCTGCATCAAACTAAGGAAAGAGTTTGCTAACAGGTGTGTTCAAAAGTAATGTATTTCAATTTTTAAAGTGGATTTTTAAACATATTACAATGAAAATGGCATGGCAATCAATTGGAAAATTGCTGGTGGAAAATACTGTTAAATTTTTATATAATCCTTTTATCTTCTTTGATACAGATTGTAAAATACCCAGCTCGGAGTGCCTGGGTGGCTCAGTCGGTTGGGCGTCCAACTTTTGCTCGGGTCATGATCTCATGGTTTGTGAGTTCGAGCCCCATGTCAGGCTCTGTGCTGACAGCTCGGAGTCTGGAGCCTGCTTCCGATTCTTGTCTCCATCTCTCTCTGCCCCTTCCCCGCTCATGCTCTGTCTCACTCTCAAATATAAATAAAACGCTAAAAAATTTTTAAAAAATTAAAATAAAATAAAATACCCAGCTCAAGGGAAAGGCATTCAAATTCAAAATGATATATTAATATAGGTTATGTTCATCTTTAGATCTTGTTTTACTTCTTTATTTTTATTAAGGACTGTGAAAAAAATGCATACCGCATGGTAGAATAAACAATAGATTATAACTTTTCTGAAGAAAGCTTAGAATTTAGCAAAATATTGTACTTACTTCAGTAAAGAAACCATGCATTATGCAATACCAGCTCTTCTTGAGTTCATCTTTCTTCTGTTAAATTTTGGAGATGTTATCTTTTTGGTGATTTTCATCAAAATTTCTACATAAATGCATGATGGTCCCTAAATCCTTATTCATAGCTATAGTATATGCTGTGTAGTGTTCTATTCTTAAGAATTAGAATTGTAAAGGGCTCCTGGGTGGCTCAGTTGGTTAAGCATCCGACTTTGGCTCAGGTCATGATCTCACAGTCCATGGGTTCAAGCCCCACGTAGGCATCTGTGCTCACAGCTCAGAGCCTGGAGCCTGCTTCGGATTCTGTGTCTCCCTCTCTCTCTGCCCTTCCCCTGCTCATGCCCTGTCTCTCTCTGTCTCAAAAATAAATAATAAAAACATTAAAAAAAAAGAATTAGAATTGTAAAAACAAGAAAAAAACAGCAAAAAAAAAAGAACTTGTTACTTAAACTCTTATTCATGGAAGATTCATAATGTATTGGATAAAATTGTGTTCCCCTTTGACATCTAAATTCCCCATTTTTTTTCAGGATAACTTTGTGTTCAATATTATGTTTGTATGTTCAATCCCTTAAATTAAATTCACAAACGGTTGCTGACTATTTTCTATACAACTTTTCAGATCTTTCAGATCTTTTTACCAGATCTTTTCAGCATCAGGTAAAAAATGGACTTAAAAATTAAGCATATGTGAGTCTGGACCTCAATTCTGGTAACTATTAGCTAAGTGACCATTGTCACTTGCTTACTTTCCTTTTACATAAAATTGAGTTATTAATGGTACCTATTTTATATTATAATGTAGGAATACTTATGATATTTTAATATGCAGAAATTCCATTTGTGTTTGTGCCTTTGTTTTTAAAATTTTTCTTAGCAGCTACTAAGTGATGAAGTTTTGGGGTGATGGTGGGGTAGTCTGGAGCCTGTGGCCAAGGACGAATTCTTGAAGATATCTTTGGTGACAAGAGGTGATTTTATTAAAGCACAGGACAGGACCCATGGGCAGAAAGAGCTGCACTGGGGTCGTGATGGTTAACTGATAATATACTCTTAGGTTGGGTTAGGGGTAGAGTAAGTCTCTAAAGAATTTTGGAAGCAAGGTTTCCAAGACCTTGAGGGACTAGCTGTTGCCAGGGAAACACCATTTATTACCATTTAGTAAAGCCTCAGTCATGAGATCCTTCAGATGTATATCAGGGGGCCATAAGCCTGGAGTATGATTGCCAGCATATATCTTGAGGGAGTTGAGATAAAGGAAGTTTCCAAAGGAATTTTTATATGGTAAAGTAGACTTCTAGGATCCTTGAGGTTGGGGTAATGTTAAGCTAAGATTTTCTTTTGCCCCTAGCAAAGTGTCATCATGGCGGCAACTGAGTTCTTAGAGCAAGGTCAGGGCTTGTCAATGGTCCTTAGGGACTAGGGAACTTAAATTTTCATTTGCCTTAGTTTGCCACATCACCATGACAAGCACTTAAACCCCTTTCCTTTGTTCTTGGGTAGCTAGGGGTGTCTGAGGAATGTTACACATACTCCACCTAGAGTGGGGAGGAGGGAGTGCTATTAGCCTGTTCTTTGCCCTCAGCTTGCTTCACGCTCCCTCATCTAAGCATCTTAGTTTTTCAATTTTGATTGTTCTTTAGAAAACCAAGAAATAATATGAGAATAGAAGTTTGGACAATGCAAATTTATCAGACTACCTTCTGACAATGTGTACATAGGATTATCTGCAGTCTTGCCTGTGTAAGAGAACAAGAGTCCTTTTCGGATTCTAATTCTTTATAAAACATTATACCATGCATGATCACACACGTTCGTTCTAGATGGCTAGGAGTGTTAAACAAATGCCATATACCTGTCTGAATTTTAGAAGTCGATCTAGGTAAACTTCGTTGCTATATTATTGAATACAGTCCACAGTGCCTTACTGGTAAGCGATTTCACAAATAAAAGAACAGAAGGCATTACTGGAAAATCCTGGAATTGCTGGATATTGGAAACTCCAACTCTGAAAACCTGTCTTTATGGAAACTGTATTGTTTTTTAAATTGTTGTTTTTAACATAAGGTTGAATTTCCACATTTGTAAAATGGCATAAACATGTAATCTTTGAACAAGTTTTCATGATTAAATGTGATAATACTGGTAAGCATCTAAAAATACCTAGATAATTCTACATAGTAGGAGATTTTAACAGTCTCCTTGAACCATTGATTAAATCATGATTCAATGATACAATAATGCTATTACCATTATTCACATATAATGTTGACTACAAAAAACGAAGCAAATGCCTCTAAAATATCAAAGGCATTCCAAATGAACAACTTACTCTTCCCTTCTTATCAGTTTTTATTATAAGCTCATGCTTTAGAGAACAAAGTGAAGGAGCTTCCTCTAAAAGATGTCCCTATAATTTGTCAAAAGGACTCCTCAGGCTTCTGGAGAGCTCATGCTTCTATCTCTGGCTGCTCCTGAGGGTACATTGGGTCACCTGCCATTCAGATATTCTGCATTTGAATCACTTGCTGAAGACATATTTTCAACTGCAATTGTTCTTTCTTCCTTGTCAAAATTGTACCAGGTAACCTAAAAAGGGAAGGACAAGTTCCTTCAAGACTACTGAAATAAAGGCGAGAGATTGAACGTAACTGCTGGAATAAACAGTAGAAGGAAAAACCCTGGAGTTCTTCAGATGGAAGGTTATTTGCTGTGATTTGGCCATCTGCATTTGCTGATTGGTTTTTGTGGGGGTTAGCCTTCTAATCTCACATAGAGACTGGGCGATGGGGGCACAGTCTCCTTAGGTGATTATGTTTCAGACAGATGGCTCTTCTTATTTTCTTAAGAAAGACTTGGCTGGTTTGTCCAACAGGCAAGAGCCTTAGAGACGGCAGACTCACATCTTAAAGGAGCAGAGAAAACAATTACAATGGAAATTTTTCTAAAGTAAATGCTTTAAAAAGGTGGTGGTGGGGTGGGGGGTCACCTGGGTGGCTCAGTTGGTTAAGCGTCCGACTTCAGCTGAGGTCATGGGTTCATGGGTTCAAGCCCTGCATCAGGCTTTGTGCTGACAGCTCAGAGCCTGGAGCCTGCTTCGGATTCTGTGTCTCCCTTTCTCTCTGCCCTTCCCCACTCATGCTGTGTGTGTGTGTGTGTGTGTGTGTGTGTGTGCCTATCTCTCTCTCTCTCTCAAATAAACATTATAAAAAATTTTTTAAAAGGTGGCGGTGGTGGGGAAGTCAGGGGTCTACAGTCAAAAAGAAAGCTTGACTTGTGTAAATTTAGTCAAACTGAAAGGAAAAACCGTAGGGCTTTCTTGGTCACACTGCAGGACTTCAACTCTTCAGGAAATCAAAAAGCAAATCTCAACACCTCTGTGGCATCCTTTGTGCAGTCCAATATTATTTGATTACAAGTCAGGGCGAAAATCTTTAAAAGATTAAATATTAAAGTGGCTGTGCTCAGTGAACTCTCTGTTTGCTCCTATTAGAACTCCACCATAAATATGTCTTCTCCTTTTATATTACACAAGAGGCAAACTTTACTTTCAGAGAAAGATTGAATTATTTTCAGAGTCATCCTGGGCTATTGTTCCTTCTTCTTGTGTTATTTCCTGCCAATGGACTTTCAAACAGTCCAAGTCAAAAAAATGTTTTGTTTTCCTGGTACCTCCTTCCTCACATTATAGCTCATCTGTAGAGCCTGAACGCTGGAGCCTCTCAATAAATATATACTGAAAGAATAAATGAAATTTACTCTAAACTCAGTTGTATCATCTTTAGATTGAGGCTTTTTGATGTTAATCTGTGTTCAATGCAGAACACTTCAAGTATAGATCTGCCTAAGAATGGTCCCTCTACCTCCAAGATTTGCCACATGGGTTATTCTCTCACACCTATTCATGTCTTACAGAGAAGCAAAACTTCCCTTGTTTTCTAAGTCTTCTTTAACAAACCGCAGGCCCCTATGACTCTTTACATGGCATGAGAATTAGATATGTAGCTACTTGTCTATTTGCTCTGATCCAAATGGACGATACAACTTCTCTTATGCGAGGGCCAAGTGGTTGCAGCCTGGACTAGGTCCCTATGTTAAGCACAGGTGCCTGGGAGAGAGTGTGGTATCTGCCTAGGTACTTAACACCTCAGGAAAGAAGACGCTCTAGAACTTGGAGGCATCTCCAGTTTGTCAAAGTCAAGACTCACTGGATTTTTCTAACTCCTGGAGGGACGTTATTTGTATAACTAAGGGTTGGGGGAAAGAGGAAATTTTCCGGAAGGGAGAGGACACAGCCACTGCTTTCTCCTTGATCTGCAGAGAAACTCAGTTTTCCTTACGTTTCACCTGTGGGAGGGTCCCACTATGGAAAACTAGTCCCGACCTTCTCTGGCTGCTGTTCATTGCATCTCCTGAAGGGAAAGGCCAGGAGCAAAGACGTTTGAGTGCAACATGTTTATTATTTACTGTCAGGGAATGAACAAGAAATCTGATCTGGAATACCTCCTGAGCACATTCAAGAAGACACGAATAATTATGGATATGGAAAACCCGACATATCTCTCCTCAACTGCTGTGCCTTCAGAGAAGACTTTCCTGATCTGTCTTCTCTGAAATAGCCATCATCCCTGTTCATTCATTTCCTGTCCTCTTTCTCTCTGTTATTGTTTTAGTGCTTATCTAAAATTATATAATGTATTTATTTTTCTTATTTTCTGCATTCTTCACTGGATTGTAAACTCTGTGAGGATTTGGACTTTGTATTTTTTTACTCTAATGCTAGTGCCAACAAACCTGCTTTGTCCACTAATATTAGGTTCAGGCACTCTTTAGATTGCTAGAAGTGGGGGTGCCTGGGTGGCTCAGTCAGTTAAGCCTCCAACCTCTGCTGGGGTCATGATCTCACGATTTGTGAGGTTGAGCCCCACGACCGGCTCTCCGTTGTCAGCTCAGAGCCTGGAGCCTGCTTCAGATTCTGTGTCTCCCTCTCTGTCTGCCTCTCCCCCATTTTCACTCTGTCTCTCTCTTTCACAAAAATAAATAAACATTAAAAAAAATAGATTGCTAGAAGTGACGTCAAGCCTACTCCAGCTCACTTGATCAGACATTCATATGGTTCATTTTGATTATATAGATACATTATTTGTCAGAAAATATAATATCCAAATATATCCACGTGTGCTTTTGAAAAAATAATATTAAGGGAAGTTTTTGAAGGAGACAAAGCTAAACCATTCCTTTCTACATGATAAAGTGTATATATTTATATATGGAGATGGGCACCTTGCCATTGGCTGAATATGTCCCCCCAAAATTCACGTGTTGAAACCTATCGCCCAGTGTAATGACATTTGGAAGGGGGCCTTTGGGAGGGGATGAGGTCATGACAGCAAATCATTCAGAAATTAGATTAGTGCCTTTATGAAACAGACCCCAGAGAGCTCCCTTACCCGTCCCACCATGTAAAGCAACAGTCAGAAAATGGCTCTCACAAGACACCAGAACAGCTGGCGTCTTGATTTGCAACTTCCACTCTGTAGAACTACGCGAAATTTCTGTTGTTTATAAGCCGCCCAGTCTATTGCAGGAGAGCAGCCTGGACTAAGACAGACTTCAAATTTCAACACCTACGGGGGTCAAGCAGTAAAGCAGGATGTGTGACAATAGGAAGGAAGCAAGTAGGAGGACTGAGGCCTTATTTAGGGAAGATAGCAGTTGCTCAAATAGAAGATATGGTTGTTGTGTATTCATATAAGCTGAAAGTTGATATACTTCCCATTATTTAAAGAGAACTGGGAGTATGGATATTTATGTGAAATTCTGTGATATTTATGTGTTGGCCAAAGAAAGCCATGTCTGCTAGTGGACCGTAATGTACAAACTGAGGCTTTGCAATCTCCCATTTGAGGCGATGTGATCGTTATGTGCTCTCATCATTTGGGACCTTTCTAGATTTACTTTAATTTACATACACTTTAGCAATGGACATTGATCTTTTGAGGGAAAATCATGAAAAATCCAGGTATAAAACTTACTATTGCATTTATTTTAAAGAAACTTATAGAACTTTGCTTAGAATGTTTTCTTTGAGAAATCTGTCGGGCTGCATGGCACTTTTAATTCTGGTTTTCAGGTGACTGTTGAGAATCAGGTAATAGAAAATGTTCTTTTTGTTTGATAGTTCGGAAGAGTTCATATCAATCAGTCCCCAGAATAGTTTGGCACATGTTTCAGTAGGAGCTTGAATTTATGATATCTGTGAGTTCTTGTTGAACACAGGAAATACTCCCTAGACATGTAACATGATGCTCTATTTTACTATTAGAAGTACTTATACCATTTAATGCATTTGTATAATGTATCAAGTCCATTGGTATTGTCTGTATTCTTCACTGTTGTATCCCTAGGAAACAGAAGAGAACCTGAAGAAAAACAGAGAGAACCATAGGCTCTCAGGAAACATTTGCTAAATGAACCAAAAATTGTTAATTCTAACTTAAATGCCTAACGAGTGTGCCAAACATTGCTAAGAACTTTGCAAACAAATAGGTGATCAACAAACTTTCTAAAGGTGTAAGACAGATAGAGCTGTCAATCTTAGATATGAGGAAACTGAGACTCAAAATGTATCCAGTGTCCCACACTTCGTATAATAGTGCCGGTAATAATCTGCGCAATATTCCTTCTTCTTCATTAGTTTATGTTGTCAAATGGCCTCGATTTTATAACTTGTATGCTATGTGTTTGTGTAAGTGATTGCAATCATTTTAGATCTTTTCTGCAGAATAATATAAAATGGGAAAAAAAGAAAAGAGAGAGAAAGAAGAAGGAAGGAAGAAGGAAGGATGAGAGGGAGGGAGGAAAGGCAGGAAAGAAAAGAAAGAAGGTAGACAGCAAGGGATCATGCTTCATAGAGAGAACATGCCCTGGGTAAAATAATTTAAAACAACAACAACAACAACAACAACAACAACAAAAACAGTGCTTGGATGCCAGGATTCATGATAATAATTAGAAATTAAGCATTCAGGAAATACATAATATTTTAGTTTTCAATTCTCTTTTTATTTTTAGTGAAATGGCTAAATTATCCAATTTATATAGAAAAAGGAAGAACTATCCCAACAGAGACTCTAAGTGTTAATTCACATGCCCAGGTGTTTCTCTGTCCAGTATGGAATTCCTACTTAGCAATAGAGAGGTTAAATTATAGCCATGCTATAATAATTTCTGGATTACCAATATTAACATGAGTGTCAAATTCTAATTAAAAGGAAACAAAATCTGCAGTATAGCTTGATTTCAATCTTAAGTACTATTCTTACTATGCATGTAAATTTCTAAATAACAGGTATCTTTAGAATTACTGTAAATTTGTTTCTAATTATGCAGTAAAAATTATTAGAATATGATTAAACCAAAGATATTCTGTTAGTCACTTTCAGGAAAAAAATGACAATTTGTTTTCAATTCATGTAAAAGTGTTTATGATTAACTTAGCAAAGTAAAATATGTCAAAGATAAAAATCCCCCATGATCTAACTAATTAGAAAAACCACCAGTCTGGGGGGCCTGGGTGGTTCAATCGGTTAACCATCCAACTCTTGCTTGAGGCTCAGGTCATGGTCTCATGGTTTGTGAGATTGAGCCCCATGACCGGCTCTGTGCACATAGCCTGGAGCCTGCTTGGGATTCTCTCTCTCTCTCTCTCTCTCTCTCTCTCTCTCTCTCTCTCTCTCCCTTTTCTTCCTCTCCCTCACTTGTACTGTCTCTGTCTCTCTCAAAATAAAAAAATTAACCTAAAATAACCACCCAGTCCTATAGTATATTTCCTTCTAAAACAACACCTGTGCATATACTCACACACACACTGTATTGTATACAAGGTTTTTATCATCATTTCATTTATGATTGTAATCTAATTATTTTTTTTTTAATTTTTTTTCCACGTTTCTATTTATTTTTGGGACAGAGAGAGACAGAGCATGAACGGGGGAGGGGCAGAGAGGGAGACACAGAATCGGAAGCAGGCTCCAGGCTCGAGCCATCAGCCCAGAGCCTGACGCGGGGCTCGAACTCACGAACCGTGAGATCGTGACCTGGCTGAAGTCAGACGCTTAACCGACTGCGCCACCCAGGCGCCCCGCTAATTACTGTATTAGTTAAAAATATTCTTATAAAATTATCTAGTATTAAATACCTCACAGTATACCAGTTATTAAACATTCAAAATTAACCATTCACAGAATATAAAATGTTATTTGAAAATTTAATTATTGCATCGTTTGAGATATTTGAATGTTTGTAATATTACAATATTGCAATAACACTCTATATGAAAATCACTGTGAATATCTGATTATTTTACTAGAATGATTTCCAAAGTTAGCAATGTGGAGATAAATGTGTGAACATTATAAAAGTTCTTGAAATCTACCTTTAAGTTGTCCTCCTGAAGCCTCCCACCGTTACATGTTTACTATAATAAGGAACCTGATGTCGTTTTTGATATTCGACTGTTTGATGTTCAAGCTCCACCCCTCTCTCTCCTTCTGCCCCACATCTGGGAAGGCTGATAAGCAAGACCCTGAACGCCCCATTGGTGCTGGTAGGAAATTTAAAGCAACCAAACTCAGGTTCAGCAAAACCTTCACCTTGGCTCCAACATCTAACCGCAGTGAAAACCAAAACCAGCTGTCCCCACTGGCTCCTGTTTTACTTAGGATCTGACCCGGATCACTTCTCCCTGGGGAATCACTTTGCTGTTTGCTCTTTGAGTCATTAACTTTATTTCACCACCATTTCAGTGCCTGTGTGTTATTCTTTATGATATTCAAATATTCCTGGGGGTGCGTAGGAGCACTTGGGTGGCTCATTTCTGGGTGGCTAAGCTTCTGACTTTGGCTCAGGTCATGATCGCCCGGTTGATGAGTTCAGGATCTCACATCCAACATTTACTTTATGTAGTTTATTTTTCTGTAGGTTTATAATTTGATGAGTGTAAATAGCTTTGTATTATTTTAAATAGCTAAGGGAATGTAATTTATGACTTTTTGCTTCCATTTAACATGTTAAATAAACTCATCTGTTAGAGGAGGTGTAGACTATTTTTAAAATAAATGCACCAAAGGAACAATCTATTTTCATATGTAGTATATGAGGAACATTGCCTTCAAGCTACAATTTCTACCCATACAATCTGCTCTTATTTAATGAGAGTCTATTTGATCTGAATGATGTGGATAATTGCTTCACTCTTTCATTTCACTTGTCATTTTGTAAGCACAGTTCTAAAAAGACAAAATGAAAATAAATTGGCCTTATTTGGGAAAAAAAATAAAGGCCTATTTATTTTTCTTCAACCACACTCAATTTTAGCAACATTTTTGCTTTCAGTAATCAATGTTTGTTTTAAGAAGAAATGCATAACCATTTTTGATATTCAAATGCAAAAGTGGCTATTTTTTTTACATTTTATTTTTTAATTTAGGATATATGTGTGCATCTGTTTTCAGAGTTTAATTAAAGGGTAAGATGGAAGGTTATTGGCCTTAATTATGAAAATATATATGTTGTTATGAGAAGAAAACAATAAAAATCATAAAGGAAAATTGAAACAAAGTTTAGGGTGAGGTTTCTCAAAGCAAGGGTGAATCCTCAGGAGAAAAGAAAGCAAGATCTCCAATGACAAGAAAGTTCTTAGATGAGTCATTTCAGATATGTTTTATGGTGATTTTAACATGTTTGAGAATCAGTTTGAAGTTCACCTCATGGAATTGGCAAGTTCTTTCTAAATCTCCAGCTTTACAGTTGATTAGAATACAGAAACAGATCCTGAAGCTTTAGAAGTCTGTTATGAATGCTCCCCAAATTCATATGTTGAGGCCTGAAGCCATAACGTCATGATATTTGGACATGGGGTCTCTGGGAGGTAATTGGGTTAAATGAGATCATGAAGGTGGAGCCCTCATCATGGGATTAGTACCCTTGTAAGAAGAGATACCAGAGAGTTTGCTCCTTCTCTTCTCTGTCTCCCTAGCTCTCCATTTCTCTGTCTCTGTCTCTTTGTCTCTCTCTCTCTCTGCCATATGAGTACTCAGTGAGAAAGTAACCATCTGGAAACCAGGAAAATAGCTGTCACCTGAACTCAACCATGCTGGCCCCTTGATCAACTTTTACCCTGTAGAACTGTGAGAAAGCATCCTGTCTGTGTGTACAGCAATCTAAGCTGATTAATTGATAAAGTCTGAATGAATTTGGGTTGTCTTCATAATTACTTTTAATAGTGAGGAAGAAACTGGGACATCATCATAGGTTTCAGGGTCTTCAAGATTAGAGAGCAATGAAAGAAGTAAAAAGTTATTCTAAGTTGATTTCCAACAGTTGTAGGTACTGAGGATCATATATAAATATAGAGAAAATAATTTTGCTGTGATTTGAGAAACTATGGTGTGATAAAATTTATTTCATAATAGTTAATTACTGTGCAAGCATTATGACATTTATGTATATTTCATAGTGTTGAAGATGTACACCATAAAATGTGTATGTTTGTTACATAAACAGAAGTTGATTCAACTTTAAAATTTTAAGCCAATAGATATTTTTGAAATTTTGAAGACTTGAACTTGAAGTGTCACATTTTTATTAATCTTTGTAAACAGAAAGCTAATGATTAATTAAAAACTGGTTTTATAGAAGTCTTTTAAAATGTCTACATAATTCAAACTAAAGTTTTGCAAATAAGCAATAATTTTTGGTTCATTATAGCTTCTATATTTTACTAAAACAGCATTAGTTAAATGTACAGACTACAGAATCAGATTGCCACATTATAAATTCTGGTTCTGAGGATTTTTGAAGATGGCGGCTTAGGAGGACGCTGCGCTCACCGCACGTCCTGCTGATAACTTAGATTCCACCTACACCTGCCTAAATAACCCAGAAAACCGCCAGAGGAGTAGCAGAACAGAGTCGCCGGAGCCAAACGCAGACGAGAGGCCCACGGAAGAGGGTAGGAAGGGCGGCGAGGCGGTGCGCGCTCCAAGGACTGGCGGGAGGGAGCCGGGGCGGAGGGGCGGCTCGCCGGCCAAGCAGAGCCCCCGAGACTGGCTTGCAAAAGCGGAGGGGCCGGGCGGACTGTGTTCCGACAGCAAGCGCGACTTAGCGTCTGGGAGGTCATAAGTTAACAGCTCTGCTCGGAAAGCGGGAAGGCTGGAGGACAAAGGGAGGGAGAGCTGCTGAGCCCCCTGACAACAGAACTCAGTTTGGTGGGGAACAAAGGCGCTCGCCAGCGCCATCTCCCCCGCCCATCCCCCAGCCGAAATCCCAAAGGGAATTCCTGCCAGGGAACTTGCTCGCTCCGCGCAAACACCCAACTCTGCGCTTCGGCGGAGCCAAACCTCCGGCAGCGGATCTGACTCCCTCCCGCTGCCACAGGGCCCCTCCTGAAGTGGATCACCTAAGGAGAAGTGATCTAAGCCTGCCCCTCCTGCCCCCGAGCACCTTGCCTACCCATCCCAGCTAATACGCCAGATCCCCAGCATCACAAGCCTGGCAGGGTGCAAGTAGCCCAGACGAGCCACACCACCCCACAGTGAATCCCACCCCTAGGAGAAGGGAAGAGAAGGCACACACCAGTCTGACTGTGGCCCCAGCGGTGGGCTGGGGGCAGACATCAGGTCTGACTGCGGCCCCGCCCACCAACTCCAGTTATACACCACAGCACAGGGGAAGTGCCCTGCAGGCCCTCACCACGCCAGGGACTATCCAAAATGACCAAGCGGAAGAATTCCCCTCAGAAGAATCTCCGGGAAATAACAACAGCTAATGAGCTGATCAAAAAGGATTTAAATAATATAACAGAAAGTGAATTTAGAATAATAGTCATAAAATTAATCCCTGGGCTTGAAAACAGTACAGAGGATAGCAGAGAATCTCTTGCTACAGAGATCAAGGGACTAAGGAACAGTCACGAGGAGCTGAAAAACGCTTTAAACGAAATGCATAACAAAATGGAAACCACCACAGCTCGGCTTGAAGAGGCAGAGGAGAGAATAGGTGAACTAGAAGATAAAGTTATGGAAAAAGAGGAAGCTGAGAAAAAGAGAGATAAAAAAATCCAGGAGTATGAGGGGAAAATTAGAGAATTAAGTGATACACTAAAAAGAAATAATATATGCATAATTGGTATCCCAGAGGAGAAAGAGAGAGGGAAAGGTGCTGAAGGGGTACTTGAAGAAATTATAGCTGAGAACTTCCCTGAACTGGGGAAGGAAAAAGGCATTGAAATCCAAGAGGCACAGAGAACTCCCTTCAGACGTAACTTGAATCGATCTTCTGCACGACATATCATAGTGAAACTGGCAAAATACAAGGATAAAGAGAAAATTCTGAAAGCAGCAAGGGGTAAACGTGCCCTCACATATAAAGGGAGACCTATAAGACTCGTGACTGATCTCTCTTTTGAAACTTGGCAGGCCAGAAAGAATTGGCACGAGATTTTCAGGGTGCTAGACAGAAAAAATATGCAGCCAAGAATCCTTTATCCAGCAAGTCTGTCATTTAGAATAGAAGGAGAGATAAAGGTCTTCCCAAACAAACAAAAACTGAAGGAATTTGTCACCACTAAACCAGCCCTACAAGAGATCCTAAGGGGGACCCTGTGAGACAAAGTCCCAGAGACATCACTATAAGCATAAAACATACAGACATCACAATGACTCTAAACCCGTATCTTTCTATAATAACACTGAATGTAAATGGATTAAATGCGCCAACCAAAAGACATAGGGTATCAGAATGGATAAAAAAACAAGACCCATCTATTTGCTGTCTACAAGAGACTCATTTTAGACCTGAGGACACCTTTAGATTGAGAGTAAGGGGATGGAGAACTATTTATCATGCCACTGGAAGCCAAAAGAAAGCTGGAGTAGCCATACTTATATCAGACAAACTAGACTTTAAAATAAAGGCTGTAACAAGAGATGAAGAAGGACATTATATAATAGTTACAGGGTCTATCCATCAGGAAGAGCTAACAATTATAAATGTCTATGCACCGAATACAGGAGCCCCCAAATATATAAAACAATTACTCATAAACATAAGCAACCTTATTGATAAGAATGTGGTAATTGCAGGGGACTTTAATACACCACTTACAGAAATGGATAGATCATCTAGACACACGGTCAATAAAGAAACAAGGACCCTGAATGAGACATTGGATCAGATGGACTTGACAGATATATTTAGAACTCTGCATCCCAAAGCAACAGAATATACTTTCTTCTCGAGTGCACATGGAACATTCTCCAAAATAGATCATATACTGGGTCACAAAACAGCCCTTCATAAGTTTACAAGAATTGAAATTATACCATGTTTACTTTCAGACCACAATGCTATGAAGCTTGAAATCAACCACAGAAAAAAGTCTGGAAAACCTCCAAAAGCATGGAGGTTAAAGAACACCCTACTAACGAATGAGTGGGTCAACCAGGCAATTAGAGAAGAAATTAAAAAATATATGGAAACAAACGAAAATGAAAATACAACAATCCAAACGCTTTGGGATGCAGCAAAGGCAGTCCTGAGAGGAAAATACATTGCAATCCAGGCCTATCTCAAGAAACAAGAAAAATCCCAAATACAAAATCTAACAGCACACCTAAAGGAACTAGAAGCAGAACAGCAAAGGCAGCCTAAGCCCAGCAGAAGAAGAGAAATAATAAAGATCAGAGCAGAAATAAACAATATAGAAACTAAAAAAACTGTAGAGCAGATCAATGAAACCAAGAGTTGGTTTTTTGAAAAAATAAACAAAATTGACAAACCTCTAGCCAGGCTTCTCAAAAAGAAAAGGGAGATGACCCAAATAGATAAAATCATGAATGAAAATGGAATTATTACAACCAATCCCTCAGAGATACAAACAATTATCAGGGAATACTATGAAAAATTATATGCCAACAAATTGGACAACCTGGAAGAAATGGACAAATTCCTGAACACCCACACGCTTCCAAAACTCAATCAGGAGGAAATAGAAAGCTTGAACAGACCCATAACCAGCGAAGAAATTGAATCGGTTATCAAAAATCTCCCAACAAATAAGAGTCCAGGACCAGATGGCTTCCCAGGGGAGTTCTACCAGACGTTTAAAGCAGAGATAATACCTATCCTTCTCAAGCTATTCCAAGAAATAGAAAGGGAAGGAAAACTGCCAGACTCATTCTATGAAGCCAGTATTACTTTGATTCCTAAACCAGACAGAGACCCAGTGAAAAAAGAGAACTACAGGCCAATATCCCTGATGAATATGGATGCAAAAATTCTCAACAAGATACTAGCAAATCGAATTCAACGGCATATAAAAAGAATTATTCACCATGATCAAGTGGGATTCATTCCTGGGATGCAGGGCTGGTTCAACATTCGCAAATCAATCAACGTGATACATCACATTAACAAAAAAAAAGAGAAGAACCATATGATCCTGTCAATCGATGCAGAAAAGGCCTTCGACAAAATCCAGCACCCTTTCTTAATAAAAACTCTTGAGAAAGTCGGGATAGAAGGAACATACTTAAAGATCATAAAAGCCATTTATGAAAAGCCCACAGCTAACATCATCCTCAACGGGGAAAAACTGAAAGCTTTTTCCCTGAGATCAGGAACAGGACAAGGATGCCCACTCTCACCGCTGCTGTTTAACATAGTGCTGGAAGTTCTAGCATCAGCAACCAGACAACAAAAGGAAATCAAAGGCATCAAAATTGGCAAAGATGAAGTCAAGCTTTCGCTTTTTGCAGATGACATGATATTATACATGGAAAATCCGATAGACTCCACCAAAAGTCTGCTAGAACTGATACAGGAATTCAGCAAAGTTGCAGGATACAAAATCAATGTACAGAAATCAGTTGCATTCTTATACACTAACAATGAAGCAACAGAAAGACAAATAAAGAAACTGATCCCATTCACAATTGCACCAAGAAGCATAAAATACCTAGGAATAAATCTAACCAAAGATGTAAAGGATCTGTATGCTGAAAACTATAGAAAGCTTATGAAGGAAATTGAAGAAGATTTAAAGAAATGGAAAGACATTCCCTGCTCATGGATTGGAAAAATAAATATTGTCAAAATGTCAATACTACCCAAAGCTATCTACACATTCAATGCAATCCCAATCAAAATTGCACCAGCATTCTTCTCAAAACTAGAACAAGCAATCCTAAAATTCATATGGAACCACAAAAGGCCCCGAATAGCCAAAGGAATTTTGAAGAAGAAGACCAAAGCAGGAGGCATCACAATCCCAGACTTTAGCCTCTACTACAAAGCTGTCATCATCAAGACAGCATGGTATTGGCACCAAAACAGACACATAGACCAATGGAATAGAATAGAAACCCCAGAACTAGACCCACAAACGTATGGCCAACTCATCTTTGACAAAGCAGGAAAGAACATCCAATGGAAAAAAGACAGCCTCTTTAACAAATGGTGCTGGGAGAACTGGACAGCAACATGCAGAAGGTTGAAACTAGACCACTTTCTCACACCATTCACAAAAATAAACTCAAAATGGATAAAGGACCTAAATGTGAGACAAGAAACCATCAAAACCTTAGAGGAGAAAGCAGGAAAAGACCTCTCTGACCTCAGCCGTAGCAATCTCTTACTCGACACATCCCCAAAGGCAAGGGAATTAAAAGCAAAAGTGAATTACTGGGACCTTATGAAGATAAAAAGCTTCTGCACAGCAAAGGAAACAACCAACAAAACTAAAAGGCAACCAACGGAATGGGAAAAGATATTCGCAAATGACATATCGGACAAAGGGCTAGTATCCAAAATCTATAAAGAGCTCACCAAACTCCACACCCGAAAAACAAATAACCCAGTGAAGAAATGGGCAGAAAACATGAATAGACACTTCTCTAAAGAAGACATCCGGATGGCCAACAGGCACATGAAAAGATGTTCAGCGTCGCTCCTTATCAGGGAAATCCAAATCAAAACCACACTCAGGTATCACCTCACGCCAGTCAGAGTGGCCAAAATGAACAAATCAGGAGACTATAGATGCTGGAGAGGATGTGGAGAAACGGGAACCCTCTTGCACTGTTGGTGGGAATGCAAATTGGTGCAGCCGCTCTGGAAAGCAGTGTGGAGGTTCCTCAGAAAATTAAAAATAGACCTACCCTATGACCCAGCAATAGCACTGCTAGGAATTTATCCAAGGGATACAGGAGCACTGATGCATAGGGCCACTTGTACCCCAATGTTCATAGCAGCACTCTCAACAATAGCCAAATTATGGAAAGAGCCTAAATGTCCATCAACTGATGAATGGATAAAGAAATAGTGGTTTATATACACAATGGAATATTACATGGCAATGAGAAAAAATGAAATATGGCCTTTTGTAGCAACGTGGACGGAACTGGAGAGTGTGATGCTAAGTGAAATAAGCCATACAGAGAAAGACAGATACCATATGGTTTCACTCTTATGTGGATCCTGAGAAACTTAACAGGAACCCATGGGGGAGGGGAAGGAAAAAAAAAAAAAAGAGGTTAGAATGGGAGAGAGCCAAAGCATAAGAGACTGTTAAAAACTGAGAACAAACTGAGGGTTGATGGGGGGTGGGAGGGAGGAGAGGGTGGGTGATGGGTATTGAGGAGGGCACCTTTTGGGATGAGCACTGGGTGTTGTATGGAAACCAATTTGTGAATAAATTTCAGAAAAAAAAAATAAAAAAAAAATAAATAAATAAATTCTGGTTCTGCTACCTGATAGATTTCAGACTTTAGTCAAGTAACTCAACCTTTCAACTTCCTCAGCTCTTTCATCTTTAAAATGAAGACAACAGTAAGCTCTCCTCAAAGGGTTATTCTGTGGATAAAATAGGGTGGGGTACTTACGTTTGTGATTCATACATGGTGCATCATTTGTATATTTGATAACTTGAATTTTACTCTTTTAACTCATTCTTCTGTTTGAATACACTTTAAAAAATTTTGGTAAACTCAATTTCATCAGATTTTGCATAAGGCTAGAGTGGATGTCTGCCTTTCCATTCCTATATATAAGTTTATTGTTAATCTTGGAGAATTTTTTCAAATAAGAGTAAAATGTGTGTGGAAATAAATGAAGAACAGCCAAATGAGAACAAAGAAAGTCATTTGTTCAGAGCTTACTGTAGCAAAGGAGTCAGCCACCATCATTTACCTTTTAGGAGAAACTTAAAGGTAGGCAGAGAAGGTCATGTGAAAAGAAAGAAGGTTCCAGATATGCCCTGGTGGAGGCTTTTAGCATGGAACAGCTGGAGGTGGGCTGACTAGAAATGGGCACCTTCTGTGACTGGTTAGTGATGCATAGTTGGATTTTCCTAGTTGAACTTAAGTAGGAGTTGGGGATAGAAATTAGGGAAGTTGTGAGTTATTAATCAAGTCCTAGCTATTTGGGACCAATTATGACAGAGGTTTTTGTTTGTCTTCTTGGATTGTTATTAGAGATAGTGGTCTGACTTCCTATAAATTTGACTATAAATAGAAGACTAGCTTTCTCTAGATAATGGGTGGTTATCCTCGCTTGGTTGCTGCAGATTGTGAATCAGAATTCTATTTTTTGTATAGGATCTGGCCATTGTCCTTTTGTGTATTGAGTCTTTTATATGTTTCCACAATATATGGGGAATACATTGCTAAAATTCTCAAAGTCACAGAGTATGCAATAATAATAATTTTTTACATATATCATTTGTTTTAATTATAGGAGCAGGCTAATGATGCAATTATTATTTTAACGAAATTAATTTAATTCATTAATTTTTCATTTAATTAGTAATTTTATTAACTATATATTTTTCTCTACTAATATCCTCATTTTTAACTACTTTGCTATATACCTTGATAATTTTGCACAAAATGATAAATAATTTTAGGAAAGAATGAACAGGCTTATTGTTGTTTTTTATGTGTGTATATCTAGAAAGTTACAGAGCAAATCACACATCCTTAGGATGCTAAGTACAGAAACTAAAAAAAAAATACTTTGCAACCATTTACTGAAGCCCTTACTAATTTTTTTTTTAATTTTTTTTTCAACATTTATTTATTTTTGGGACAGAGAGAGACAGAGCATGAACGGGGGAGGGGCAGAGAGAGAGGGAGACACAGAATCGGAAACAGGCTCCAGGCTCTGAGCCATCAGCCCAGAGCCCGACGCGGGGCTCGAACTCATGGACTGTGAGATCGTGACCTGGCCGAAGTCGGACGCTTAACCGACTGCGCCACCCAGGCGCCCCAAGCCCTTACTAATTTTGGAGACATTCCAAATATCCACTCAGACTTATTCTTGAGACATAATTGAAATGTTCTTTTTACCTCCTCACATACCTAACTGCTAATAAAATAAACCTCTACAAAACTATGCAGAATACCTCATGAGGCATAAAACATTCCTTTATTTGTAAGGAATATAAAGAAAATATTTTAGGAGAGGTCCTTTTTTCCCCTTTTTTTCAAAGCCTATAATTCCTTATTTCTTTAGAGATACACAGCAGGAGACAAAATTTCTTACATTCACAGATGAACTCTTTATTTACCCACAATTCATTCAATTGAATTCATTCATTTTATCAAAGAAAAAGCCCAGCGAAGAGAAAAGAAGTCATTAACATTAAAAAAAGCCAGTGTAATGGGTAACATTCAATTTGGTAATAAGGCATAACAAATCATCATTATCAACAAAGACTGAAAATTATCTTGTAAAATAGAATGATTGTTTTGGTTAAGCATTGTGATGAAGTGTTATACACTGATAATCTTTGGCCTTTTGGTTGTGCAAATGGCCTCTATATTTTTGGAAGTGCAGCCATAAAATAGTAAAATTAAATGGAGCTAAAGGAACATCTTTCCAGTATTCATGCCAAACCATTTAGAAGCAATATTAAATCATCATTTGAATAATTTATGGATGGTGATTGCCATAATGTGATATGTGGTTCATGATTATGGGCACCTTTTTTGTTAGGTTTCCAAGATTAATTTCAGGAAACATATCTAAGGTTAAAACTTAGGGCACCTGGGCTATAGCTAAACATCAAGTCAATGCTTTTAGCAGAGTCAAGTGCAACTGGCCTTAGGCAATATGTTACAATCCCAGGTCCTAATTCTAAATGACCTGGCTTGTTTGACACACTGTGAATATGCTATGTATATGAACTCAGTTTCTATTATGTATTTCTTACCTCGCTTAATCTGAAACAAATGCAGATTTAAGTAACTCTTCATATAAAGTCAAGAAGTTTGTTAAAAGAAAATTTTAGAAAAGGAAAAAAAATTGTGATGATCATATAGATATAGAAATGAACAATTATTAAAGATTCTACTTAATTCATTCAATGAAGGAATCAGGAAGCCAAGAGAGAATGAGAAGTGCAGACATATTTATGTAGAGTTGTAATAGCTAAAAGACGATAAAAGTTCGAATCAGATAACCCAGCATAATGTGCTAGATGTAAACAATGCAGTTATCAAATAGCCCCAGACAATAAAAGACTAGAATCAGGTGACATGGAGAGGGATACCCTCTAGGCAATGCATAGATTTCATTAAATCACATTTTTTCTGTAATTCTTTTGCCATTAACACTGAGATAATAAGTTTTTGATTTTATCCAGCTAAGTTCCCTGGGTGTTTAGTTTAAAGTGTTCTGATTGTTGAGGTGATAAATAGATGTAAGTCAGCTCAAGGTGGGTGTCTTTTGAGAGACCAAATACACAAAAAATGGCCAGACAACATACCACAGTAGAAATTGGACGCAAAACCTCTAGAGCAACCAGTTTAAGAAACCAAACCATAATCTGTGAAGCAACAAGCCTCAAAAAGTCAGAACTGATCAGTAACTGCCACCCTCCCTATTTTTTGGCCCCATTTTCATCTCAGGACCAAATAGAGACATCCAAATATGCTCTCCAAAGCAATCACAAAAGATGGACTGCTTCTAGTTAGCTTGCTTCCAACTTCCCTCTTATGAAGCCTTCCCTTTCATCCCTGTAAAGATTCCTCACTCCAGGGCCTTTGGTAAAAGGGAAGTCTCAGGAAAATGAAAATAATGGTATCTAACTCCCTTGTTACAACAAGCGTTTAATGAATAGCTTGTTTGTTCTCAAGAGGAGTGGCCTTTGTTAATTTCCACACCTCACAGCTTTGAAAATTAGTATTAGTTAACTTAGAGGGGAGAAAAACTTAGTTAAAATAATTAAATATTCCAAAATCTAACCTCTGAAACACATTTTATAGTGTTTCTGATTTCCTGTGGTACAAATATTCTGACCATAGTTAATTTCAAGTTCTCAGAATAAAGTCACTGTATTCAACGTTAGGAAGAAATCTATAGGAGCATACCATTATATAGTATTTCCACCATACAAGTATAATAGATCCAGATAGAGACATATGATAGATGTAAATAATTTCTAGATGATAGATGATAAAATGTGATAAAATAATAAGTGATTAATTTTAGGTATATTTTATTCATTTTTAAATATAATTTATTTTTCTGTGTATATAATTTATTTCTTAATTTTTTAATGTTTATTTATTTTTGATGGGGGGGAGGGGCAGAAAGAGAGGGAGACACAGAATCCAAAGCAGGTTCCAAGCTCTGAGCTGTCAGCACAGAGTCCAATGTGAGGCTCAAACTCACAAACCATGAAATCATGACCTGAGCAGAAGTTGGATGCTCAGCTGACTGAGCCACCCAGGCGCCCCTATAATTTATTTTTTAATAATGGCTTCTTTTGACAACTGGCTTTCCAAATTCTTAAAAATTTTATAATTGACACTCACATGCAGTTCTAGGATATGACTGGTTCAAGAAGATCAAGACAAGCCCTTGAGATGGAAGGATTGGGTAGGATGAGTAGGAAAATTAAAGAGGTACACGGGCACTAGACCAGACAGGGATGGATCGGCCTATGTGTAGAATTTTGATGTTATTGTGGATGGCTGAGAAATCACTAGAGGGTTTTGAGTAAAGAAGGTACATGTTCAATTATTTGAGAGTGAATACCTTAAATTTCTGGTAAGAGAAGTGTCAGAGCTTTTGACCTTGAACTTCTAGAAGGATGAAATTGTATTAGCTGATATTGGAAGGCATAAAACATGACGTCATGTTAACTTTTGAATATACCAAATTTAGAATGGCTACTGTACAAGTGGAAACTTTGAGTAGGACTTGAATACATGAATCTGGAGTGCAAGTGTTTAAATACTATATAATGGAAGACTTTACTCCTAAATGGTTTTAATAACAAGGGCTTAATTGTAATTTAATTACTAGGTAGATAAGACAAATGCTTAAATGATTACCCACATGCATACATAATAAGTGTAATTATCCTCTCTCGGGGGTGGGGCAGCATCTGTAGAGGAGTATAAGTTAATGTTGTTGATGACAAGTTTAGAAAATACTTTCTTTTTAGTTTTAAGTGCTATATTTCAGCATTCACCAGTGGTTGGTGAAGATCACACTTAGGCAAATTTTGTGCCTTCTAACATGCACTCCGTCTGTCTCCTCTATCCTCAAAGAATAATAAAAGACATGGATAGCTTGGTTTCTCCTTCCAGGGATGACATAAAATAACTGCAAAACATATTTTGTAAGGATTGCTATTATACACAGGCACGCACACATACATAATTTTTCAACCACATGTTATTTATTTTTTTAATTTGAGTATAGTTGACACAATGTTACATTAGTTTCAGGTATACAACTCAGTGATTTGACAAGTTAACACATTATTCTATGTTCACAAATCTAGCTACCATCTGTCACATTATGACACTATTACAATGTTGCTGGCTGTATTCCTTTTGCTGTGATTTTTACTCCTATGACTTACTCATTCCATTAATAGAAGCCAGTATCTCCTTCTCTCCTTCACCCATTTTCCCCAATCTTCAACCTTCTCGCCTCTGACAACCATAAGTTTGTTCTCTGTACTTATATAAGTCTTACTCTTTTTGTTTGCTTATTCATTTGTTTTGTTTTGTTTTAGATTGCATTTATGAGTGGAATCATACGGTATTCGTCTTCTTAAGTCTTAGTTATTTCACTTAGCATTATGCCATCGATGTCTCAAATACCATGATCTCATCATTTCTATGGCTGTGTGATATTCCTCTGTGTGTGTGTGTGTGTGTGTGTATACACACCACTAAGGAGAAGTATACACACACCAATAAGGACATTGTTTGTCTACTGATGGACACTTAGATTGTTTCCATATATTGTCTATTGTAGATAATGCTGCAATAAACTTATGGGTGCATATATCTTTTTTAAATTAGTGGGGTTGTTATTGTTTGTTTGTTTTCGGGGGTAAATATCCAAGAATAGGTATATAATTTGTGGGGTTTTCTTGTTTTTTGTTTTTTTGTTTTTTTAGAATTTTGTGTTTGCATTTACCATCAAATGTTATTTCAGGGTCCTAACAACAAAATTCTACCTAATTTCACAACCAGAATATTTTTCCCAGGCCTTGTCGACAAGAACTTTTTAAAGAGCACATTGATATTAATATTAATATACTCAAAATGGATGAAAGACCTAATTGTAAGACAGGAAACCTTCAAAATCCTAGAGAAGAAAACAGGCAACAACCTCTTTGACCTTAGTAGCAGCAACTTCTTACTTGACATGTGTCTGAAGACAAGGGAAATAAAAGCAAAAATGAACTATTGGGACCTCATCAAGATAAAAAGCTTCTGCACAGCAAAGGAAACAGTCAGCAAAACTAAAAGGCAGCTGACAGAATAGGAGAAAATATTTGCAAATGACATATCAGATAAAGGGTTAATATCCAAAATCTATAAAGAACTTACAAACTCAACGCCAAAACAACAACAACAACAACAATAACAAACCAAAAAACAAATAATCCATTAAAGAAATGGGCAAAAGACATGAAAAGACACTTTTCATGGGGTGCCTGGGTGGCTCAGTCGGTTGAGCGTCCAACTTCGGCTCAGGTCATGATCTTGCAGTTTGTGAGTTCGAGCCCCGTGTCAGGCTCTGTGCTCACAGCTCAGAGCCTGGAGCCTGCTTCCGATTCTGTGTCTCCCTCTCTCTGCCCCTCCCCTGCTCGTGCTCTGTCTCTCTCTGTCTCTCAAAAATGAATAAACATTAAAAAAAACTTTTAAGAAAAGACACTTTTCAAAGAAGACATCCGGATAACTAACAAACACATGAAAAGATACTCAACATCACTCATCATCAGGGAAATACAAATCAAAACCACAATGAGATATGACTTCACACCTGTCAGAACAGCTAAGATGAACATCTCAGGAAACAACAGATGTTGGAGAGGATGTGAAAAAAAGGGGGAACAGTCTTGCACTGATGGTAGGAATGCAAACTGGTGCAGCCACTCTAGCAGTATGGAGGTTCCTCAAAAAATTAAAAATAGAACTACCCTATGGCCCAGCAATTGCATTACTAGGTATTTGTCCAAAAGATACAAAAATGTTGATTCTTATCTAAAAGGCACATGCACCCCAATGTTTAGAGTAGCTGTATCAACAATAGCCAAGTTATGGAAAGAGCCCAAATGTCCATCAACTGATGAATGGACGAAGAAGATGTGGTATATACATACAATGAAATAGTATTCAGTGATCAAAAAGAATGAAATTTTGCCATTTCAATGACATGGATGAAGCTAGAGAGTTTTATGCTGAGTGAAATAAGTTAGTCAAAGAAAGACAAATATCACATGATTTCACTCATATGTGGAATTTAAGAAACAAAACAGATGAACCTGGGAGGGGAAGGAAAGCAAAAGTAAGATAAATACAGAGAAGGAGGCAAACCATAACAGACCCTTAACTGCCAAGAGCAAACTGAGGATTGCTGGAGGGCATGTTGGTGGGAGGATGGACTAAATGGGTGATGGGCATTAAGGAAGGTACTTGTGATGAGCACTGGGTGTTTAAGTAAGCGCTGAATCACTGGGTTCTACTCCTGAAACCAATACTACACTGTATGTTAACTAACTTGGATTTAAATGTTAAAAATATGGAAAAAATGAAATAAAATAACTTTTAAAAAGCACATTAATATTCCTATAATAATTTCATAGCCATATCCAACTTAATACTTCGAATAATTGCATGAAGTAAATATTCTGAACCACAGCTTGGGAGGTCTGAGCACAAAGATATTTTGCTGAATGTCATCATCCTTTGCCTCAGGTTTTATTTGCATTAGTCCCTCTTCACTTTGACTGCTGCTACCGCAGAGTGGTAACCAGAAGTTACACTCTGGAAGGGACCCTGGGCTCTATCTAGAGTGTCTTAGTTCTGATTCACAACACAAATTCGGGGCATGTAAAGAAACCACATCTCTACATTGTGCTTTGTAGAAGGGGAATATAAAGTTATTCTTATTCTCTGTTAAATGCACTCTAGTTGAGGGAACATACAGAGATCTAATCACTTACATTAAAAGCCAAATAAGTGGGGCACGCCTGGGTGGCTGAATTGGTTAAGTGTCTGACTTTCTCTCAGGTCATGATCTCATGGTTTATGGGTTCGAGCCCTGCATCAGTCTCTGGGCTGTCAGCTCGGAGCATGCTTGGGATTCTCTCTCTCTCCTTCTCTCTCTCTGCCTCTATGCCACTCATGCTTTCTCTCTCTCTCTCTCCTCTCTCTATCTCAAAAATAAACCTTAAAAAATTATTAAAATTCAAATAAGTGGAATACTTCCAAAAATTAAAAAATAGGGGCACCTGGGTAGGTCAGATGGTTGAGTGTCTAAATCTTGATTTCGGCCTAGTTCAAGATCTCATGGTTCAGTTTGTGGCATTGGGCCCTGTGCCAACCGTGTGAAGCCTCCTCCGGATTCTCTTTGTCTCCCTCTTTCTTTGCCTCTCCCCCAGTCTTATTTGTTGTCTCTCAAAATAAATAAATAAACATTAAAAAATTAAAAACAACAATAAAATATGATGGAGGGCCAAAGAAGGTAGAAACCAGAGTCAGTTGGGTAAAGCAAGGAAGCCTTTGATGGACAAAGCAATATTGAATTTGACCTCGATGAGTGACTAAAACATCAGCAGGGAGAAACAGTAGCAAGAGTTCACTAGGCAGAGGGGTATACGATGAACAAAAGTTCAGGTGTTGAAAAAAGTGTGAATGTTTGGAAAAGAAATAACCAAGTTTGGCTGGAATGAAAGTCCACATAGAGGAAGAGTACACATTAAGGCTGCAAAATATTTTAGAGTGATGTTATTGGGAGGCTTGAATTCTAGTGGGTGGTCCTAGCATTTTAATGGTAATTGTAATTCTTTCCATGCTTTTCTATTAAGGAACTGATATGACATTGCAATACAATTTTGGAAAATAATTAGTTGGACATTAATATTGAAGAACCTTAGTCAAGATAGTGGTAGTAAAGGGGCACCTGGGTGGCTCGATCAGTTAAGTGTCCAACTTTGGCTCAGGTCACCATCTCCTGGTTAGTGAATTCAAGCTCCACGTCAGGCTCTGTGCTGACAGCTCAGAGCCTGGAGCCTGCTTTGGATTTTGTGTCTCCCTCTCTCTCTGTCTCCTCCTGCCCCACTCAAACTCTATCTCTCTGTCTTTCTCTTCAAAATAAATAAACATTAATTTTTTTAAATAAAATAATTTTAAAAAAGATAGTGGCAGTAAGAACTGCAGAATGAGTTACAGAAGGAATTTTAGAGGTAGAAGCCACTGGAGTCGGAAAATAATTGCATATAAAAGATTTAAAAAAAGGGGTGCCTGGGTGGCACAGTCGGTTAAGCGTCCGACTTCAGCCAGGTCACGATCTCGCGGTCCATGAGTTCGAGCCCCGCGTCAGGCTCTGGGCTGATGGCTCGGAGCCTGGAGCCTGTTTCCGATTCTGTGTCTCCCTCTTTCTCTGCCCCTCCCCCGTTCATGCTCTGTCTCTCTCTGTCCCAAAAAAAAAAAAAAAAAAAAGTTGAAAAAAAAAAGATTAAAAAAAAAAAAAAAAGGAACCAACATTAACTGTGGAGTTTTAAGCCGAAGAGACAGAGGTTGGTGCTGCAAATATGAGGAAGAGGGGAGCTGAGAACAGATGCAGTTGAGGGGCATAGAAGTCCACTTTTGCACACATTGCATATTAAATAGCATCTGGGCCTTGGGCATCTCCATGCTTTGAATCATGAATGAAAACGAGAGGGTTACAATTATGTATCCTGAGAGCTCTCAGAATAGAAATATTCATTGGAATCTGTGAACGCGGATATGATTCTACTGGTCCTAAAGGGAAGGTTCAACGTACTTCTTAATCTTTTTGCTCTATCCAATACATTCTCCCACTTAAAAAAAATGCCTTAGATTTTGAACTTCATCTTATCTGTTCATTACCCTTCTTTATGCGAGTTCAACTGGTCACCGTAAGTTTCTTTCATACTGATGAATGTGGCGGGACTGCTCAGAGCCCACCCGTTATCCTCCCTTCTTTCTTGCCACAAATATCTGTTAGATCTGTAGTATTAATAAGGCCAGCTTTTAACAATGTAATAGTAAAAAAATGTCCCACCTTCTTCTCTCACATGACATATTTTGGCCAATGTGAAGAAAGCAAAAGTCTTCTAGGGCTTTGGGGCCATGCATTCCTTTTGTTCTTTCCTTTCTTCGTGTCTGACACATTGATGCGATGGCTGGAGATCTGGCAGCCATCTGGAGAACATAAAAATGAGACTTACCACCAAGGTCAAGGACAGGAAAGATATTAAGGCACCTGACCCTCTGCTCTAATCCTGAATTCTCTAGTCTGAACTTTCTGTACGTGAAAAAAAAATTACAGTTCTCATTTGTTCAAGGCACTGTTGTGGTTGGAGCTTGTTCTTGTTCTTAGCTGAATATAATTATGGTAAAATAGAATTCAGGGTTTATGTGTGTCAATCTGCCATAATATGATTATGTGGATTCACTTTTATCATCATAAATATATATAAGATCTGTATCAATATTTTAAATTTTTTTTAACGTTCATTTATTATTGAGAGACACAGAGAGGCAGAGCATGAGCATGGGAGGGGCCGAGAGGTGGGGAGACACAGAATCCGAAGCAGGCTCCAGGCTCTGAGTTGTCAGCACAGAGCCCGATGCGGGGCTTGAACCCACAAACCGAGAGATCATGACCTGAGCCAAAGCTGGACACCCAACCGACTGAGCCACCCAGGCGCCCCAGATCTGTATCAATTTTAAGGGAAAACACTGTCAACATCCTATGGTTAAGATACACGACTGAAGTGGTCTAACAATACACATTAAACTAGACATACAGTTGTTCATTTTTTTACTTTTTTTTTTTTTTCAAAATTGTGCTTTATGGATGACAGGGCTGATTATCAGCTTAAGTGACTTCAGTTTCCATTGGCAATCACCATGGTTAATGAGTAGGAACAAACATGTACTCATCTAAGTAAATAATCCACCAATCATAGATACTGAGAAGCCGTAACATCTTGATGTCCTTTGATTTCAGATTTCTGTCATTCTTGTTTGGTGCCATGTGAACTGCAGTGCATACAGATACACTAGGGGAGGGGAAAAAGCTATCTGACCAGCTAGTGATTTGCTTCCTATGAGATAGGCAGCATATGGAAAACACTGGCCAGTTGGAGATCTGGAGGCATGAAGAATCATATTGAAAACAGAAAATCTGATTGCCTTAAGTAATGTATCATTTTTTTAACCTTTTTTTAAATCTCCGTTGCACAGTAATCAGTGATACTAAAAAAGAAAATAGCATACTGCATCAACTCTATTAAAGCCAAAGAAGGAAAAAGCAAGAGCAAGTTTAAATATCAAGGGCGCTCTGAAACTCCCAAACTAGTGGCTCTTCTTGTCTCTTATTTGATCACTGAAGAGAAGAGAATATTGCCCATATTCACTAAATGTTGCTTTCTATTTTATATTTTTATGTTCTGAAATTCACAGAAGGAATAGAGAACAATTTTAAATGTTCAACTTGTATTCTAAGCCAGTAAAAAATTTGTCCTAACCATTAAAAAAAAAAAAAAAGAATGTACTGTTTTTAATGCTTCACAGCTCTCTGGGATAAAATAGTATACAACCAGATAGAATGTTTGGTAAAATGCTTAAGAAATACTAGGAAAAACTTTTGATGATATGACTGTGAACCAGTCTCCCCTTCTTCACTTCTGGTGGAACCTACATTTTGTACAGGCATTCACCTCTTCACCATAGGATTTAGGTCAGGTCATCCTCAACTCCAGTTATCAAACCCTAATCAGTTTAAACCAATTATGGCAGTTCATGACCCTTTGCAGTGATGTAGTTAGCCATAGACCTGTATTAACTTGTAGACTTATTTTAACCAATATGCTCATCAGAGATAGCTGCCTGAAATCTGTATGAAAGTTTATTTTACCCTGGAGAGACAGAGGGAGGGAGGGAAGCAGAGAGTGGGGGGAAGGGGGAAAGAGGAGAAAGACAAGGACATGGGAGTATGAGAAGGGAAAAGAAGAGAAGGAGGGTAGGAAGAAAGGAAGATGGAAAAAAGGGACAAAGGAAGGAAATAGTAGACTCCTTTATACCAAGTCTGGTTGTAGCCTACAGCTGCTGTAACTTTCTCCTGTCCAGAAGAGCCCATCAGAGGGTAAAACAACAGGTTTGGAAAAGAATCTGAGTCCTTAAGGGACACCCTTGAGCTGCTGAATTTACAAGCCAAAAGTTTCTCTACTTCCATACTCTTTGTAATGTGACGTGATAATGTGTTCCTATTTGAGATAAGCATGTAGTCTTCTGTTATTTGCATCCAAAAGCAAGCTTATACATAAAGTGGGTGCCAACTAAATCAATAGCTACTAAATGAATATCCTCTATGCTTTGCTTTAGGGGAAGAATTAGAAATTTCTTGTTGATGTTATTTGTATTTTCTTTCATTTGTAGAATAAACATACTTTCCATCCTTTGATTTTAGAGAGCAGGAAAATGGTATGAAGCATGCTTTATATCACATTTTCTTTATGATTGAATGAAGAATGGCCTACATCATAATTATCTAAGTTTCAAAAATTTAGGACTTCTCTTCCTTATAGTCTTTCCCTGATTTCTTACACTCCTTTCTTAACTTTTAAAAAAAAATTTTTAAATGCTTATTTTTTTATTTTGGGAGAGAGAGAGAGTGCACAAGCAGGGGGAGAGGCAGAGAGACAGGGAGAGAGTATCCCGAACAGGCTTTGTGATGTTAGCACAGAGCCCAATGTGGGGCTTGATCTCAGGAACTATGAGATCAAGAGTTGGATGCTTAGTAATCCAGAGCATTAACTTCTTAAATCAGAATCTCTCCATTCCCTTAACTTCTTAAATCAGCACCCTCCATTCCCTTAACTTCTTAAATCAGAATCTCTGGGGGTGATTACCTAAAATCTGAAAATTTAATGAATAATTCAGTTGGATATTAGATGGACTACTAATAGACACATAATAAGCTTCTGGTATATAAAACACTTTAGTCCTTTGCATATTTATAATAAGATATGTAATCCGAATTAGTTTACGATTATTGAAATGGCTAGATCACCAAAATTCATAACCTTGTTTGTTACTCCAATATTTTCCAGTGTTTAGCTCTCTTCAACCCCACAGAACTTGTCTAGCATCCTTAAAATCATGAAGACCATTAGCATAAGCAAATGCAATCCCTAAGAATTCGTGTAACTTTACTTTTGATCATTTTGATCAATTTCAGCCTATTCCCAAGAAGACAATTACTGGGCTTTTATGTATTTGATCTCAATAACTAAACATCATTTAAAAACTTAGAATAGTCATGAAATGGTTAGATATCGATGCAAGTTCTATGGTGTGTAGCATCTTTGTTCTCTAAGCATAAGTAAATCAGCTCAGTTTTAATGATGTTAATTTAGTATAGATTTGAGTGATTACAACTATTTCACAGGGTCTGTTGTCTAAAGGACCATCACAACAGATGTTCCTCCTTTAGTTCAGCAATACTCATGGAGATAACTAGTAGATTCAGTGCAAACCAAAGAAATATGTTGTCTGCTGGGAGCTGCTCCCAGTAAGTAGGCTGTACCATCTGCGTGCTGATTATAAGAACAAACAAGAGTGAGTTATGGAAAATAACTCACTGCCTTCGCTGTACCTGTGAGTTCATTTGCATTCTGTGGTAATACAACGGCAGAGTGGGTTTGAAAATATACCACTAATAATCTACTGTCATTGATACTGATGAGTAAACCATCTTCATTGCTGAGACACTTCTGAAAGATAGTGACCAGAGATCCAAGTATCAGAAACTTAAAATGTCGGTCACCTTCTCCGTCAAGACTTTCTGAATCAATCTGACTTATGCGGAGTATTTGGTTTATTTTATCTTGTAATGTTTTTGTTGAACCAGTTCCAAAAAAGATAGGATACGCAAGCAAGCCAATATAATTGGGAAGGGAGTACTTCGCAAACTTAATGTGAAGCATGCATGCGTGTAAGTGTTCGTGTTTAAATTTATTATGATTCAGATTATGTTTTCACATTCATAATTTAATTTTTTACTTTTTAAAAAACATAAAAATGAGAGAAATTGTTTGCAGGTCTGGTAATGTAGGCTTTCTGATTTGAGGAAGTATTAGACAAGGTTATTTTCAGTTGACATGACTCTTGTAGCGGCCTTTCTGTGGGAGCACATTGTAAGTAATTACAATTTTTGCATCATGATTTTTATATGTGATACATATTTAGCAACTTGTCATGAAAGATAAGAGTGTAATTCTTTTCATGTTTATTTATTTTTGAGAGAGGGAGTGAAAGCATGAGTGGGCGAGGGGCCGAGAGAGAGAGAGAGGGAGACAGAATCCAAAGCAGGCTCCAGGCTCTGAGCTGTCAGCACAGAGCCCAACGTAAGGCTTGAGCCCATGAACCATGAGATCATGACCTGAGCCAAAGTTGGGCACTTAAGCCAATGAGGTGCCCCCAAAATTAAAAGTTTAAAAAGACTTTTTCCATAAACACATAAAGTCAAATTATTTCAATTTACATTAACAATTTTGTTTACGTTTTGGGAAAGAGAATCTTCATGGTGCCAGGAGAATAGTTCTAGTATCTAACGGATCTGTCAGAAATTTTCTCTAATGATTACCGTTTATACAAGGTACTATTTTAACTGGAAATGTAAAACAATAACTTTTAATTTTTAAAAAAATGTGTTTATTTACTTCATGTCTTATAACAGAGATGCGTTTTGCTTTCTCTATTTCGTGTTACATGTTTCTCGAGCAAAGTGAGTAACAGCACATACCTATGCCCACTAGGAATATACACACTACTACATGCCAAATAGCTGCATTCCAACAAACAAACCAACCAACAAACAAAATTCAAAGGAATAATCTTGCTAGTTTTATTTTTTTCCAGGGGTCGAAGAAATGGCTTAGTTTTATTCCCAGTTTCTAGGTTAGTGACATGTAAATATTTTTTCTGTAGTTCCAATTCAGAAACCCCTTTTATATTTGAAGAGTTTAGGTTAAGCCAACTTGAGTTTTTAGACAACTTAAATATCACTGCTGCTAAAATTAAAATAAAATTACTCTCTCAACATCAACATTCTTATCAGTGACCTGTGCATGTGCTATACTGCTGAAATTCACAGACCCATTCATAGTCAAAATGGACTATGATTACCAGAAACAGGGACGTTATGGAACAAAGATATTTTGTTACAAAAATTAAAAAGTGGCCATGATACGCATACAGGGTTCCTATTCACTGAGGAGGAGGATATAATCACCAGAAATTCAGGGTAAAATGCATCAAGGGTCTCAGTTCACCACAAACATTAGTATAACTTTGGTTACGTTCTTCGTGTTCTTTCCAGTTACCTTTCTTGTGCCCCCATCTTCAGCTAGCTCCGCCAAACCTGTCTCCTTCAATCCATTAATTATTTGTCCTCCCATGATCAGTGGCTTCCCCTATCCATAAATCCTCTCTCACATTCTAGCCGAAGCTGATCTGTTTCATTTTGAATTCCTATAATGCATAGTTTTTCATTCATTTTGAAATTCGGTTATTCTTCCTCTGACTACCATCCCCTCGAAGAATAACAACTGAACATCTGATATAAGTTAGAGATGATGGATATACACATATAAAGACAGGTTTTTCCATAGGTATGTGCTTCCTGTCTAACTACTTTGTTTTCAGTAACTAACATTTTATAGAATGCTAGCCATCAAAGAAAAGTCAACATCCAATTCTAATGGCACTGATAGTTATTACTTGTGAAATTCCTACTATCTGTCTAATACCACATTAGGACAGTTATATGTGCTTTATTTTTCTAAATGGGCTACATTCAAGAGGGTGTAAGCATAAGACAACTTAAAAAAAATTATTGATTTCTGAGAGAGAGAGCGCGCGTGCGCCCTTGCACAACTGGGGGGGGGGGTGGGCAGAGAGAGAGACACGCACAGAAGATGAAGCGGATTCCAGGCTCTAAGTTGTCAGCACAGAGCCCCGTGTGGGGCTCAAATTCACCAACCGTGTGATCGTGACCTGACCCGAAGTTGGACGCCCAACAGACTAGGCCACTCAGGTGTCCCCACAACTTTTTAAGGAAAAATTTCCCACTGCCCCATAAAACCAATTTGAAGACTCCTTGTTTTTGCCAAGCCATTAGATGAACAATTAAGCTGGACTAATAACATTCTCAATCACTCTTGGAAAATAAACATTCCTCTAGGTATTTTAAGCCCAAATAGTCCATTTCTATAGTTAAAACATTCACTCCAGTGGTAAGATTAAAAAATAATAATAATGAAGATTCTTATCTAATTTAGAGCTTCTTTCTTCTCCCAGCTAGCTATTGCTTCAGGACGATGGATGAGGATTGACAGAGTGGTGATGGCCACTTTCTGAGTTTCTGATCTCCATCCTACCTATACTTCCTCTCTTCCCACCATTTCTGAATTTCTCTACCCTTCCAGGATTTGAGCCAATAACTAGAAAAAAAAGTGTTTTTTTCTATATTTTTTGTTTGTTTGTTTGTTTTAGGGGGAGCGGGTGGGCATTTGGTTTTTTGGCTTATGTTTTTGGGATTTGGTATCAGGGCATGGTAAACATTTAGAGCTGGTTCTTTCTTCCATGGGAAATTTCAAGGTTTTTTTGTTTTTTGTTTTTCCTCCCTATGCTCAGGACCTCTTATTGACATTTCTTTGAGTTTCTCTGTGGCTAGTGCTCACAACTATTCCCCCAGCAACTGTGTGACTGTTGCCTCACCCACACTGACTCTTTTTGCACAATGCGCTAACTGCAATCCTAAAGAATACTTTTTTTTAATTTCAGTCTCTTGATTCATATAATTAAAAAAAAATTATGTTTATTTTGAGAGACAGAGAATGTGGGGGAGGGGCAGAGAGAGAGGGAGAGAGAGAATCCCAGGCAGGCATTACGTTGTCAGCACAGAGCCCAATGTGGGGCTCGATCCCACAAACATGAGATCATGACCTGAAGCTGATATCAAGAGTTGGACACTTAAACGACTGAGCCACCCAGGCACCCTTGCCCCTCATATAATTTTGATGTGAGTGGTGAGGTATGTAAGGTTCACTAATTAGTTTTAAACATCCTTCGACAACCCAACATAAATTCATTCATCAAATCAGATATTTAATGAGTTCCCAAGCAGTGTTCTGAACAGTGGACAAACTTTTGTAAACAAGCAGACATCAGTCCGTTCTCACAGAGCTTAAATTTTATTGGGAGAGGCAGAAAACAAATATGACTTTGTAAAAAGTATAATATATACTATATGTGATCATCAAATTTTATGTGTCTACCTGGGTAGGTTGCCTGGTTGTTTGGTCAAATATTAGTCTCAATTTTGCTGGGAAGGTATTTCGTACATGTGACTAACATCTACAGTCAGTTGACTTGAAGGACATTACACAATCCTTGTCAATCAGTTGATTCCCTAGACACGTTGATATAACAATGTGGCTTGAATTTCCAGATTTATGTCCTGCCCTTTACATTTTAGACTCAAGACGACAACATCAACTACTGTCGTAGTTTTCCGCCCATTGGCCTCCTCTATCAATTTCGGCCTTAATGTTTCTCGCAGTCATGGTAGACAATTTCTTAAAATCAATCTTGTAATAATATATTAAGAGATAGATAGGATAATATATATATCTTATTGATTCTCTTTGTGTGGAGTCTCCTTGCAATATACTGTTTGTTAGTGCACTAAGTGCTTTGTAGAAAAATAAAAACTGACGGGAATATGAAATGTATATGTATGCGTGTTAAAGCGTATGGATAATTTTTAGGTAGGGCACCTAGGGAAGGCATCACTGATGAGGAGACTTTTGAACCGAGATAACGAAAGACAGGCAGTATTGGGATGATGTGGGGAAAAGAGTATTCCAGATAAAGCGAACAGCATTGGTGAAGGGCCCTGAGCTAAGTCCATATCTACTTAGTTCAAGGAACAACGGAGAAGCCTGTCAGTGAATGGAGCGAGAGTGTTAGTGAGAAGGAGGAAATGAGGTCAGACAAGTTACACAGGCCATATCATTGCAGGACTTTGGAGGGTAAGGTAAAAACAAAAAACCAAAAATGTTTGGCTGTTGGTTGAAAGAAATAGAAGGCCACTGGATGTTTTTTAGCAGAGAAATGGACTGACTTCAATTCTTAGATTGAGTGTAGACAAAGAAAGGCAACAGAAGGCAAAGGAGAGAGTAGAGAGACCAGTGAGGAGTTGCATTAGACCAGTTGCAGAGACCAGTTGCATTAATCTTGGTGAGAGATGCAGGTGATGTGGACCAGGATGGTGAAGCGGTAACAGGTGGTCACATTCTGGAAATACACTGAAAGTAGAGTCAGCACAATAGATTGCTGACAAGATGTGGACTAGAACAGAAATAGAGAAATCTAGGACCACAGCAGCTTTGTGGACATGAGCAACTGAAAAACAGAGTTGCCATTAGTTGAAATGAAAGATACTCAGGGGCGTCTGAGTGGCTCAGTGGGGTAAGCGTCCAACTCTTGACCTTGGCTCATGTCATGCATGATCTCATCGTTCTTGAGTTTGAGCCCCCCATTGAGCTCTGTGCTGACAGTGCAGAGCCTGCTTGGGATTCTCTCTCTCATTCTCTCTCTGTTCTTCCCCTGCATGTGCTCTTTCTCTTTCAAAGTAAATATGTAAATATTAAAAAAATAAAAACCAAAGTGACTCAGGAGGTGGTGGGGGTTAAGGAGACAATGCTGTACTAAGGAGCTTAGTCTTGTCTATATGAGCTACCCAAGTCGGGAGGGCAGCAACAGACTATCTAGTAGCAAAGTTTTGGTTCTAG
Source organism: Prionailurus viverrinus (assembly GCF_022837055.1). NCBI lineage: Eukaryota > Metazoa > Chordata > Mammalia > Carnivora > Felidae > Prionailurus > Prionailurus viverrinus. Next base: position 139,584,279 of record NC_062569.1, on the reverse strand, counting down.
CTTCTGTGTTCTAGCAAGACAGTAAAAGCAAATGGTCTAACATCACTGGTCTAACATCACTGGTTTGATCTTTATAAAAAAGTCTTGAGGCCAATAATATTTCCCCTATTTCACAGATTCAAAAAAGGGGACTATAACATTTAACATTTTGTTTGCATTGTGTTTTGCTAGGTAACAAACTAAATCACTGAGTATATTTGATCCGTAGGCAAGCTCTCAGTAGCCATCGATTACATATATGGGGTGGATCATGATGCTCATTAGTCAAGACATCCCATGTAGAACGTTCTAAATATTATGAGTGAAATTTATTCTCTAGTTTCCCTGTGCTCAGATACATATATTTGTTTTAGATCTCAACTAGACATCTTCCTTCGGTTTTTTAAGGTTTCAATGTTCATACACACCAAGCGCCGAAGTAGATGTTTCTCTGAATTCTAGCCACATAGGTTATTTTTATTTCAACTAGATGTTCTGATTATTTATGCATAGTCCTGGACAAATATCCAGGAGAAGCATCTCTGTGTTTCCACTTCTTTTAGTATTTCGCATCCTGTGTTAGCTTTTGCTGTGCCAACAAATTGCCCAAATCTGAGCAAATGACAATAAACACTGAGTACTTGTATAAGTCACGCAGGTGCTGTGGGTGAGTTGAACTGTCTGGATTATGTCTGTCTAGACTGAGCTCAATGAAGCTCTATATATTCTTATCCTGGCATCCAAAGTCAGTGGTAAGGAAGGGAAATATCAATATAGCTGAGATTCCCTAAAAGATTGGAAAATATGTTGAGAATACCCAATGCGTGTGGGATAGTAACTGAAGCCAAATTCAATTTAATCTCAAATGATAGGGTGATTTGATTTCATATGAAAAAAAATGAAACATTTCCCATTTCTATTCAGTTTTGTACTGGTGGGTCCTAGCTAGTGCAGGAAAGTAATGAGAGGAAATAAAGTACTTAAAGATTAGAAAAAAGGAAACAATGATTTTTATATACATAACAATTTCAATATAGAAATTGCTAAGACACCTTCAATATACCTACAAGGAAAATATGCTTTTTGTTAAAATAAAAGAACACTTTCTCATATGTTTTTTTTTAAAGTGGCCACTCTAAAAGAAAGAGTTGATTGTGATGCTGCGTAAAAAATTTTATTCACTAGTTTGTCTGCATAATTAACTAAATCATTGGTCAAATAAAAAAAGAGGTAGAAGACGAAAGGAAGTGAAAATCATAAAACACATTAAACTGCAAAACTATGAAATAATTTAAAACATTTTAAAGTAATTAAAGGTGGCTAATTGAGAACTATGTGTTGTTAACTTCTATTCACAGATGGAAAATATCCAATATTTCAGATGTTAATATATCTCTGACAAAATCAGTACGTGTGGAAAAGTAAATTAATGAGAAATTTATTCTACTAAGTTATTAAGTAGAAATATTGTTAGAGGAACCTGGATGGTTCAGTTGGTTAATGGTTGTGGGATCGAGCCCCATGTTGGGCTCTGTGCTGGGCATGGAGCTTGCTTGGGATTCTCTCTTTCTCTCCCTCTGTCCCTTTCCCCTGCTCACTTTCTCTCTCTCTCTCTCTCTCTCTCTCTCTCTCTCTCTCTCTCTCTTTTTCTTAAAGGAATTAAATAAATACATAAATAAAGTGAAAATACCTACCAAAAAAAAGAAATAGTTAAAAAATATTGTGCTATCAGGGTGCTTGTGTGACTCAGTTTATTGAGAATCTAACTCTTTATTTCAGCCCAGGTCATTATCTCATGGTTTGTGAAAACAAGCCCCATGTTGGGCTCTGCATTGCCAGCACAGAGCCTGCTTGGGATTCTCTCTCCCTCACTTTTTACCCCTCCACTGCTCATGTGCTCTCCCTCTCTTTCTCTCTCTCTCTCTCAAAATAAATAAAATAAACTTAAAAAAAATATTGTGGTATAGACAAAATGTTACTAAAATGCACCAGTGTATTTTTTCTTAAAATATGATCTCTTATAGGTATAATACATTTTAAACCTTTTTTTATATTAAAATACAACTGACATTTAACACTATATTAGCTTCAGGCATATATATATATATTGCAAAATGATAGCTACAATAAGTCTAGTTAACATCCATCACCACACATAGTTAAAATATTTTTTTCTTGTGGTGAGAACTTTTAAGATCTGCTCTCTTAGCAACTTTCAAATATATAATACAGTATTGTTAATTATAGTCACCATGCTGTGTGTTATATCCTCAGGACTTATTTATTTTACTGCAAGTTTATATTTCACCCACTTCCCTCTCTTCAACTCTGGCAAACACTGCTCCCTGTATCTAGGAGTTTGGTTTGGGTTTGTTTTGTTTTCTTTTAGATTCTACATGTAAGTGAGGTCATACAGTATATCTTTCTCTCTCTGACTTTAACTTCACTTAGCATAATACCCTCATGATCTATCTACATTGATGAAAATGGTAAGGTTTCTTCTCTTTCTTTCTTTCTTTCCTTCCTTCCTTCCTTCCTTCCTTCCTTCCTTCCTTCCTTCCTCCCTCCCTCTTTTCTTTCCTTCTTTCTTTCTTTCTTTCTTTCTTTCTTTCTTTCTTTCTGCTGAATAATATCCTATTGTATATATACACATTTTTTCTTTATGCATTCTTCTGTCAGTGGACACTCAGGTTGTTTCCACGTCTTGGCCACTGTAAATAACACTACAGTGAGCATGGGGTGCAAATGTATTTTCCTTATTTCCTTTGGATAAATATCTAGAAATGAAATTGTTGGATCGTATGGTAGTTATATTTGTTTTCTTTCTTTCTTTTCTTTAAAGAACCTCCTTACCATGCTTCATAGCGACTGCACCAACTTACATTCCCATCAACAATGCACAAGGGTTCCCTTTTCTCCACATCACTACTAACACTTGTTATTTCCTGTATTTTTGGTAATAGCCTTCCCAACAGGTGTGAGCTGATATTGTAATTTTGAGATTTTGACATTTGATTTACTTTTAATCAGATTATTATACATTTTGATCTGATTGTTTATTAGAGCTGTATCAGATATATGGTTTGCAAATATCTTCTTCCATTCAGTAGTTTGACTTTTGACTTTATTAAGGTTCCTTTGCTGTGCAGAAGCTTTTCAAGTTTGATGTATTCAGGATGTATTTCTTTAAAAAAATTAAAACTTTATGGGCCTAGGGGTATTATGTATGTGAAATCAGTGAGGCAGAGAAATACAAATACCATATGATTTCACTTATATGTGGAGTCTAAAAAACAAAACAAACAGCAAGCAAATAAACAATAACAACAATATGAGAAACAGATTGAAATGTATAGAGAACAAGCTACTGGTTGTGGGGAGGCGAGGGGAGGTGAAAGGGACTAGAGGTAGAAACTAAAGTTATAAGATAAACAAGTCATGGGGATGTAATGTACAGCATAGGGAATACAGTCAATAATAGTGTAATAACTTTGTATGGCGACAGATGGTAACTCCACTTATGGTGAACATTCCATAACGTGTATAATTGTGGAAACACTAGGCTGTACACCGAAAACTATTATTATATGTTAACTTCAGGGAATGGCCAGCAAACCCTGTGTGGAAGGATGAAAGGCTGATGGCTCCACACTTTGCTAAGAAAGAGAGGAGAAGGCATGGGCCCAACGTTCACAGACGAAGACCCCCGTTCGCCTCGTTTGTATTTTCATTTATTGAAGTGTCAGGCCAATCGCAAATCTCAGATGGCTTGTCGTGTACACAGGGCACGCAACATTTCAGTCATGCAACAACAAAGGGTGCATGACTTAAAGGTGAGATATCACAAGAGACTAATCAAATCAGAGCTATGCAGCGAGGGTGTATGTGTCCCATTGATTTGCTAAACTTTGCATGCAATATATAGATGACAGAGTTCCCCAAGGACTGTAGAAACACCTGGGAGGGCCGGCAGGGCATTCCAAAATGGGGGGGGTTGGAGGGGAGTTGGGGCGGTGGGGGGGTCATGCCGCTTCCCATTCCAAGAGACCCACGTCCCTCCCAAGCTTAACTGTAACCCACTAGAATTCTCCGTGTTACATTTTAGCTGGCCAAGCCTTGTGTAAAATCTCGTCATCCTCAGTAATAACCCCAACAGTCAGCTTCAATAAAAAGAAAAAAAAAATAAATGTTTCTGGTATTGAACATTAAATACATGTCAATCATGTTAGGGGCTTAAAAGGGATTTTACTGTGGTGGAAACACTTAAGACAGATCTGTTCTCTTAACAGATTTTTAAATATTTATGTTTTGGGAGAGTGCAAGCAGGGGAGGGACAGAGAGAGGGGGACAGAGGATCTAAAGCAGGCTTTGCACTGACAGGCTGACATCAGGAAGCCAATGTGGGGCTCGAACTCGGGAACCATGAGATCATGACCTGAAGCAAAGTGGAGGCTCAACCAAGTAAGTCACCCAGGTGTCCCTCTCTTAACAAATTTTCAATTGTATGATCTCTTATTGAAATTGGCATTTTAAAAAAACATCTCATTTAATCACCTTCTCTAATCGTTTATAATAGATTCATTATTAACGATGTATGTAAATAAATTTCCAATTGTTATTTATTAACTTACTGTTAATACTGTCACTGTTATTTATTAACTTACACTACAATGTGCCTGAACCTTGCAAGCATCTTTTTTTAACACATCCATTCATGTTGTTTTCTAAACTTTTAGTTTCTCTCCTACTATATTTTGTTAGACAATATTGAGCATTATAATTTTTCTTGTATTACACATTATTCTAAATGTTAAACTTCTGAGTATCTGATTTTTACAGTATGGATCAAAACAAATATACTTGAAATAATCGGTTTCTTTGGACTTTTCTCATGTGTTGGTTGAATCTCAAACTACAATGCCCAGAATCGGTAGCAAGGTTTATCTCTTTGTCCAGCAAGCATGGGAGTCACTTTGCTTTAGAACGTGTTATATACTAAGAACAATAGTTCAATTTAAAATCAAAGATCACATGTTATATTTCTCTGATTTATTTGCATGCCTCAGGCTAGATGTCCCATTTGCTGTCATGTGTTGGACATACCGTAGGCCAAACAACATTCCAAATATTGGTTTGGAAAACAGACAAACAAAAAAGTGATAACCAATTTCTTGGCAAGTGTCAAGTGCATGTATTAAATTCTGTAGATCATTTGAACCATAAAGACTCTCCTACTAGAACCGTAGCAAAATCATTGCCATGGTTTTTCTGTAACGAACTCAGCTTGGGATTAAGCGACCGTATCAGCAAAAGTAACTCGTGGTCAGCGCTGCCCTTCTTTGTAGAATTAATCATCTGGCTGAGTGCTATTATGCCAATGCACAGTTAGGTGTTGTTATCACTTCCTTATTTGTAAACAGAACAGTTAGTAACTTATATAATTATAAATTATACCTAGGGGACTCTGAGCACCTCTGAAAAAAATATGAAACATAATAAATGAGCCTAGCTATAATTTGGTAATGCCTAAATTGTCTTGGCATAATTTTATCTTTTATTTAACTTTGTTTAGATTTAAAAATTTTTTTTTTAGAGAGAGAGTCGGGGAGGGGCATAGGAGGAGTGAGAGAGAAAGAGCCCCAAGCAGGCTCCACCCCCCACACCTAGGCCAACGCAGAACTGGATCTCAGGACTGTGAGATCATGACCTGAGCTGAACTCAAGAGTGGGACACTTGACTGACTGAGCCGCCTAGACACTCCTCCTTTATTTCACTTTGACTTGCAAATATAAGACAAATCCATGGAGAAAAAAAAAAAAAAAAAGAGATCGTTCAGTTACCCCAATTATTTAGCATTATTTCAATCTTCAGCGATTGACTTGGTGCATTCAGCAACTTAGAATGACATTTAATTGATGTTAAAATCAAGTCTTATAAACAACTTTTATTTAGAAAAATGTCATACAAAGATAACTAGAACTACCTTTTTCATAACTAAAATATTTCTGAATTGAGACAGAATGCACTCAATTCTTTTTTTTTTTTTTTCAACGTTTATTTATTTTTGGGACAGAGAGAGACAGAGCATGAACGGGGGAGGGGCAGAGAGAGAGAGGGAGACACAGAATCGGAAACAGGCTCCAGGCTCTGAGCCATCAGCCCAGAGCCTGACGGGGCTCGAACTCACGGACCGCGAGATCATGACCTGGTTGAAGTCGGACGCTTAACCGACTGCGCCACCCAGGCGCCCCAGAATGCACTCAATTCTGACGTCTAACTTTGGGTTCAGCCTTCTAGCACTCGCACATCGAAGTATGTCTCCTCCCTCCAAGTTACCACCCCAAACAGCAGACTCTACAGTTAAACTGCGTTTAAATTCGGGCTCTGACACGGACGATGCAGCCTTGAAGAGGGTTTTTCATCACTCTAGGCTTCAATTTCCTCGTGTATAAAATGGGTATAAAATTATAATACTCATACAGTTTTTGTGAGTCTCAATGAGATAGTCTATGTAAAGCATTTAAAACAGTGCTTAGGCTTCTTATTTATCTGTCCCAATTAAGTTTATGTCCCTCTGTCTTGGGAGGTGGTGATATGAACCCCTTGCGAGCCGTTTCTGGGCAGTGTGCACGTGATTCATTTTTAGTGCATCTCTGAACCTGTATTCTTGTTTTCACTGTCGTCTTTCCTTCACTTCCCTTCAAGTCTCTTTTGGGGTTCTCTCTTTCATATGATTTCTCATAACTGGTTCCTTCTGTAAGTCTGCCTTTTATTTCGGTAATTTGATAATTGACAGAGAACGAAAAGATCTTAAAGTCCTCCCCTGGTTAAAGATGCTTTTCTTCCCGCAAAGCCTTGTCTTCTATAAGTCATATAAAAATAAAACAGAAAGCTTTATTTGACTTTAAAATAGTATATATTACCTTGAGAAGTAAACTTAAACTTGGAAGGATATCAAATTTTTGTCTGTAGAGATATTTCATTTTAACCAAGTCTTTGGCAAAACTGTTACTACTTTCTTTTTCATTTTTTCTTCCTGGCACAGATTGAGCAACATGAATTTTATTATTAAATCACAACAATTTCTCTGCCTTTTTACCCCCCCCCCCAAATAAAACCAGCATATGAAAAGTTCCTAGCTTAAAAAAATACAAAATAATAGTAATAATATATACATTGAATCTAATACTTGAGTGAGATATTTGCTTTCCTCAGTTTACAGGGCTGTTAGTTATAATAACTCACATTTACAAAGCATAAAAAATGAGATATTTTTTTCATTGGCACAGAAGCAACAATAAAAACAACTATAGTTGATCATTAGTTACCTTCGACAACTAACCACAGTTTCAAATCTGGTTCTTTGTCCTATAAACTCAGAAATCTGATATTATTTCAGACAGAATAAATCCACATCTAGAGCAGAAATAATTATCAAGAACATGAGACTGACAAATTTTTATTCATTTTATATAAAAATGCAGACAAATTTCATGTAACAATATATTTTTATGTTTTTACTTAATATCTATTATTTATTTTAGAGAGAGCGGGGGAGGAGCAGAGGCAGAGAGAGAGAGAGAGAGAGAGAGGGAGAAAATCTTAAACAGGCTCCACACTCAGCACAGAGCCAGATGCAGGGCTTGATCCCACAACACTAGGATCATGACCTGAGTGGAAATCAGAAGTCAGATGCTTAACCGACTAAGCTATCCAGGCACCCCAAAAATGAGTGTTTTCATGTTTGCCTAAAAATATAATTTTTCTCCAATCGCGGGTAGCCAAGTAAGCCCTCTTTAAAATTAAAAAACAAAAAAACAAAATACCTTTTTTAATGTTTATTTTTGAGACAGAGAGAGAGAGAGAAAGAGAGAGAGAAAGAGAGAAAGAATGAGCAGGGAAGGGGCAGAGAGAGAGAGAGGGAGACAGAGAATCCAAAACATACTCTGGGGTCTGAGCTGTCAGCACAGAGCTTGACTCAGGGCTCGAGCCTACCAACCACGAGATCATGACCTGAACAGAAGTCAGATGGCCAATTTACTGAGCCACCCAGGAGCCCCAAGTGAGCCCTCTTTAAAAACTGTGTGACCAGAACAACAACAAAATATTCAATGTTTAGTGGCATTAAGATAAAGCAATTTGTCTCTCTGCCTGAAGAAGGCAGGCCTTTGTCAATGAGAATAGAATATTTCAGTTCTTGTAGTTAAGCAGTTACTTCTCCTATTGTGTTAACCATAGATTTGAATGTTGTTATCTTTAGCTGCAATAATGCTAAATACGAATATGCTCTAATCTCAGTGATTTATCACAATTGATATTTTTTCTCAGTATTGAATCTGCAGATAACTCTAGAATTCTGCTCCAGGCTATGGGTCAGATTTCCTTCTGTCCAGCAGCCTTCTCACTCAGGACTCCACTTAACAGGACAGAGGCTGGCAAAGGCATACTCTTTTCATGTGTAGCAGGGACAAAAGATACTGAACCCACTATCAGTAGGGTTGAGAAGATCACTTTTCTTATGCACAAAGTTAAAGGAGAGTGGATATTAGCTCTACAATAATATAATCTACTACAGATGGCTTCTGAATGCAACTGTCCATGCGAATATTCTTTCTTTCTGTGTTTGATGCATAAATCACCAAATTTCTCACAGACTTTTATGGGTTTTTTTTTTGTATGAGTCTATTCAACCCTGCAGGCCTAGTGACTATTTTAATTCATTAATGGGATTTCATTTATTCCTTTGATGGAATTTGTATCATTTAAACTTATTGCCTTCAAGTTAGTTCTTAGTTTGTTAATCTTTCACTATAGATCCCAAGAAATAGTGTATAAAACATGATTCAGCCATTGTACTTTGAAAAATTATTTTGTCTATACTAAATGAATACCAATATTAAATTCAGCATAAAATAGTTTAAATATAATGTGTAGGCATGAAATAGTAAAACTGGGGGATGGGTAAGAAAAAAACAAAATACAAGTCAGACATCATAATTGTTATTATGAACAACTTAGTAGCTCCTAGTGTCCATGGCCTTGGATCTGATGAATAGTATTGTGTTCTAATAAAGTGAACCCTTTGTGAAGTTAATCATGAAGACATTACCATTTGCCACCATCCCCCAATTTTTCTAACCAATGCTTCTGAAATTATTCTTGAATAGAGAGCCCACAATCCTTGACTCTGGTAGTTTTTCTTATATCATGTTAAATTATCATTGTCATTAAATTACTATTACTAAACACTATGAAATTAGTTTTTATTACATTCTGAACAGGCAGAAACTACAAACCAATAACCATGAGGAATAAGCTTAAGAATTCCCTGAGCTTGTACTGATGGGCTAACAAGGCATAAAGAAACAGCCACATGATGAAAGCATCCAAGATTAGCTAAACAAGATTAGGTAAACAGGGCAAAGGTCTCCAGTATAGGAAATTTTAGGATGGAAGCATCCAAGAATAGGTAAACAAGATTAGGTATTCAGGGTGGAAATTCTCCCCAACTTAGTACAATAGCAGAAACCTGCTTTCACAGAAAGGAAGGACAAAAACAGATAAACAGATCTATAGACCACAGCAGGTTGAAGTTGCCCAGAGCAGAGCTAATTTGCAAAAGATGTCTTGTTGGCCCTGAGGTAGCCTGTTCTGTCTTTCTTATCCCTTAGGCAAGTTTAGGTAAATGGAGGTGGAGCCTTATGTCTGCTGTAAACAACCTTCTGCCTGGGGCCAGGATCTTGTTTTGTATTGACCCAAACCCCTAGCACAGGTATCTTCAAAACCCCCTTTGCTCTGGCCCAGGAGTTAATGTTCGTGGTTTCATTGTTCATTGTCTTTTTGTGCAGGTTCATCACCCTTAGAAGCCTTCTGAGCCTAATAAATATGGAAAAAGGACCCTTACTCAGGGCTCTTGTCTCCTCTGAGACATTCCCCTCCCTCTCATTTCCATCCTTCATCTGCTGTCTTGCTGGACGAGAGAGTCTATGACAAATAATGTGTAGTATAACCTGATGTGACACTTGAAATGCACAATTTCCTCTTTTGGGTTTCCTGCTTTGGCTATAGTACCATATTTCCAAATTCATGATGAAAATCATCATTGGTTTTCCAAACAATACTTCAAACTCACAGTCAAAATAAATCTGTCACAGTTTCTTTTAGTGCGCTTCTGTTTTGTTCTTGTAGCTGTTTTGCAACCCCTTCTTCCCAGCTCTAAGGGATGAGTTAAATAGCACATTATCTAGAACTAAAGAAGGTACTTGTCAGCAGAGATATAAAACTAAAATTATTATCCAGAACTCAGCAGAAAGAAACAAACAGAAAGAAAAGAGACATTAAGAGACATGGATGATATTTTTTTTAAAGTATTAGAGTGTTAAAAATGAATGAGGGAAGAGAAAAAATAGTCTAAGAGATAATACTAGAAATTTATACCAAATTAATAAAAGAAAGTAGTTCAAAAGAAAGATAAATCCCCTAGCAAGGTAAATGAGATTAAATCCATACCTACAAACCTCATAGTGAGACTGGAGCCCCAAGCACAAAAGATTAGTTTACAATGTTTTTCCATCTCTTCATTAATTGATTCCAAAAGCCATGCTAAATTAAAGAGCGATCAAACAGGTAGCTCTTTGCATTGATGTTCTGATACAGGGTGGGATATTCTTAACTTGCCTTGTAGAAAATTTTATTTGCTGGAAGTTGAAAAAGAAAAAAAAAAAGGTAATTCCTATACAAGGCACAACCTTCACTATCAATTAACAATGAGTTTCTAACAAGAAATAGAAGAAAACTTGACAATGAGATAACATATATTGTAGATTTAAGAGAGTTTTCGAAAGTTTAGGGAAAATACACTTATAAAACTAAAGTCCAAACTTAAATGATGATACCAAAAAAATTTGAAGGCTCCTCCAAATGACATTCTGAAAATACAATTTTGAATGAAAAAATTAGAAAGGAAAGAAAAATCATTTCAAGATATTATCATATCTAACAAAAAGCTCTAGAACAAATACATGTTTAAAAGTTAATGAAGATGGACAGTGTATAATTAATGAGTAAGAATGTCATATACTCTTAAGAATAGCATCAAAAGTGTAGAAATCCAGCTAAAACTACTACTTGCAAAAATGCAAAGATAGGAGGAGACTTCCTTAGCTTTGGTGGGGGGCAGGTGGGAAAGAGCAATGCAATCTGAAGCCTGCTGCTTAGAATAGATGGGAAATGTTAATAGAACATAGGGTGCAAAAGTTTTAAGCTTATTTTATGTCCCTCTCTGTTTTTGTCAATTATATTAACTTAAAAAGTGATATATCAGAATTGGTAAGGGGCGCCTGGGTGGCTCAGTCGGTTAAGCATCCGACTTCAGCTCAGGTCGTGATCTCATGGTCTGTGAGTTCGAGCCCCTCGTCGGGCTCTCTGCTGACAGCTCAGAGCCTGGAGCGTGCTTCCGATTCTGTGCCTCCCTCTCTCTCTGACCCTCCCCCGTTCATGCTCTGTCTCTCTCTGTCTCAAAAATAAATAAACATTAAAAAAAATTAAAAAAAAAATTGGTAAGAAAAAAATCCAAAGATAATTAAGGAAAATTTTATAAACAATATAGCTTTTTAGGGGTGGCTGGGTGACCAGTTGTTTGAGTGGCTGATTCTTGATTTTGGCTCAAGTTGTGATCCCAGGGTCATGGGATCAAGTCCTGTATCAGGCTCTGTGTTAACAGCATGGAGCCTACTTGGGATTCTCTCTCTCTCTCTCTCTCTCTCTCTCTCTCTCTCCCTCTCTCTCTCGCTCTACCACTCCCCTACTCATACCTGTTCTCTCTCCCTGTGAAATAATAAACAAACAAACAACAACCACAAAACACCTAATTTTCTAAATCAGTCTAAGACAAATGGCTCAGACCATTTGCCTGAAAGAGCTTGTAGATAAGATTAAACCAGTGTCATCTGTATGGTAGGAATAATCCACAGAGATGGTGCACGTGAAAAACTATAAACTGAGTTTCCTCCCCAAAGAATATGATTGATGGGCACTTACAAATGAAAGTAATGTTCTAAGTGTGTAAAAATGAGAACTTGCTGGAACACGCATGGATTGCATTTAACAAGGTAGATAATGGTTGCACTATGCTCTATACTGGTTATTGTTACCCGGAAAGTCGAATTGGTTTGAAGATAATGGAAACAATTGAACCATAAAATTTGGGAAATGGTGGCGAGGGTGGAGGAAGGTTAGCTAGGAAAAGAAAATATTTAAAGACTACGATAACTGGAAGAATGAATTAGAAATATTTAGCATGATTCTGGCAAGAAAGAAAGTAAGTACAATAATTCCAGGTAGATGGAGTCTAGTGAGATGTCTTTCAGGGTAGGAAAACATAATCTTTAAAATAATTAAAGCTGAGGTTGCATTGAGGGTGTTTAGAGAATGCAAGACATATTGAAAGGTTAGAACTTGTGACCTTAAGCATCTAGTCTATATATGATGCTAACAGGAGGATGGATTATGTGCTAATAGCTACAATTCTTGTGTTAACCTATGCAACATGGTGAGAAGAAAGTAAAATCAGCTTGTTTTTAGCTACTACTTGCAATATTATTATCACTATAAAATGCTCTACTCAGCTATGAACGCACTTAGCAAAACCTGATAATTTGGATCATTTAAAACTGGACAGATTCCTGGAAAATATCCTGTAGAGAATAGTTCGGCAGGGCAAAGTGACGCCCCAGTGGACTCAGAAGGCCTTACCTGCCAGTAATTTCTTCAGAACTGTAAGGTAACACTTGCGACAATTATATGAGATAGTAAATTATTCTACATATCTATCATAGACATTATGCCGCCAAACACAGTACATTTTCTTTCATTTTATCTGTAAATCTCCTTAACTAACATCTTATCCTTTGTGGCTGCTGTATCTCATTTATCTTCTACTTCACAGCATTTAACAGCAAGATAATTACCTCATCTTTCAATAAAAGAACACAGGACACAGGACACATATCCTTAGAAAAGCTTTTCCTTTAATGGGTGGACGAATTTATTTAATAGCAAGGATTTTTTTTGTTTTTTAACTTCAAAAGAGAATTCTGGTAAGTTCACAAGCCAAATATAATGGCGTTATTTCATTGTCCTGACCTCCTGTCACACTCAAACCACAAAGTGATAAAAAACAAAATATTAAAAGCAAAAATACAAAAGATACATGGTGGTTTCAAGGGAAACACATAATAGTAAGTAATAAAATATATTGGTATGGTTGGTTCTGAGTCAGAAAGGAAGAATTAGAGGTTTTGATTCTTTGGGGTAACAGATTTAAAATATCCGTTGAAAGAAAGGATCATGCTGCTGAGTCCTTGAAATCAGAAACTCAGAAACTGAGATAATGCTCCCTCGCCCTCTCTGTCTTTCAAGACGTTGGAAAAAAGAGAGGGAAAAAAAGATCTGATATTTGATTAGATAAATTTGCATACCTAACTAGGTAATAAAACAATAAAACAGGCCATAAAACAGGCTAAGGAGCACAGGTTAGCATAGGCTAACTTGTACTAAATATAGAATATAACAATATCACCATAGAAAAGGAACTCCGAACCACTATAGAAGATGTAATTCTGATAAGAATGCTTAAAGGGATAGATAAAGATTAGATAAAGGAACAGAAGGAGAGAGAGAATAAGTAAACACACACACACACACACACACACACACACACACACACAAAAGCAAACAAACAAAAACCTCCATTCAGTAGAACCATCAAAATCAAATTCAGAAATATGTTATGAAAGATAGCCAAATAAAGCAATTATCAAAGTATGAATTTACTACAGATAAAATAATAAGCAACCAAATTACTAAAAAAAGGGAAAATAAAGAAAAGAGCATGTTATTACGTAAATCACTTATTAGAAATCTCTAAAATGAAAGAAAAAGTCATTGTCATACAATAAACAAACAATTGATGAATAAATTCTAAGCTGCACACAGAGTGACGATTTGTGAATTGGAACTCATCAAGGGTGAAACACAATGTGGCAAATTTATCAGAGAGAACAGATAAAAGGAGCAATGAAAAGACATGGAGACAACAACAATAAAATACCACTGCACACCTATTAAGTTGGCCAAAATCTGCAATTCTGACAACATCAAATGCTGACAAGGATGTGGACCAACAAGAATTCTCATCCACTGCTGGGGTGATGCAAAATGGCCCAACCACTTTGCAAGACAGTTTGGCAGTTCCTTTCAAAGCTAAGCATAGTCTTACCATAGGATCCATTAACTGAACTTCTAGGTATTTACTCAACTGACTTGAAAACCTGTGACCCTCATCCTCCCCACAAAAAGCAAACACCTGTCCATGAAGGTTGATAGCAGTTTTACTCATCATAGCCCCAGACTCAGAGCAATCCAGATGTCTTTCAATAGGTGAACAGATAAACCGCAGCAGGCCCATCTGTTCAGTGGAATTTTTTTCAGTAATGAAAAGAAATAAGCCAAGAAACGATATGGAAGAAATTTAATGACATATTACCAAGTGAAAAAAGCAAGTCTGTAAATACTACATACTGTCCCATTCCGATGAAATTATATTCTTGAAAAGGTAAAAATATAGGGACAAATAGAAGGATCAATAGTTGGCAGGGGTTCAAGAGAAGGGGAGGGAGCTTAATAGAGGAAGCACAAGGGATTTTGGAGGTGGTGAAAATACTTTCTATGATACTACATTAATTGGATATATGAACTCATATAAGTGTCAAAGCCTGTGAAAATCTTTAGGGGTACCTGAGTGGCTCAGTTGGTTGAGCATCTGACTTTGACTCAGGTAGTGATCACATCTGGCTGGCTGCTGTCAGTGCAGAGGCCTCTGGGATCTTCTGTACCCCCTTCTCTCCCATTTCCCTGCTCACACGTGCTCTCTCTCTCTCTCTCTGTCTCAAAAATAAATAATTTTTTAAAAAAAGATAGAACTTTATTTTTTAATTTTAAAAAATCAGGGGGAGTTTCTAAGAAATGCGGGTTGCAACAAGAGAATATAACTGTATTACAAAGGTATGAAACAATCTCACTGAAGGGAGTGGCAGAGGAAAAGTTGTATTAAGTAACTTTGGAAGTGAGCGGAGTCTGGCACACTCAAAGCAAAGGTCAGTAACAGCACATAAAAACTGTGCTCTGGTTGGTAACGTTCCCCATGGAGATGTGGGTTAACAACTCTGGCACCCACGTGCACATATACTGAATTTGAATGACTCAGGAAATGGATAACAGATGATGGGAGATAGGTTTCTTACTGGTGGAACGGGAATATGCATATAAGCAAGGAAAATGTCTAGAATAGTCCATGTTGATGGATTAGAGTTGGATACATCACTATGAACACGAGTTTATATAAATACACATAGTTACATTTAGAAATATTTTTTGATGTGAGTAGACCCATGCATTAATATACATATATATATCCTTGGAATTTCAGCTGAGAGGTTTTGAAAACAATGCCACTCACACTAGATGCTGTTTTCTGGATGCGGAACAATAATTTTTCATGAATCAAAATGATCATTTATAGATGAGAAATATAAAGTCCAGAGCAATGAATCAGTTGTACAAATTTACAGAACTATATAGTTATAAACTCAGGACTGCAAAATTTCTGTATGTCTTGTGAGATATATTAATAATATTCCTTGAAGACTTTAAGTAAGACAGATAGTAAACTACAATCTAGCTTCAAAGTTATATTTAAAAGGAGAAGGTGATCGCTGATTGATTGAAGCTTTCAAATTCTCTATTTATAGTCTCTCCTATGAAAAGATATCTAGAAACTGCTCTACTAAGAATGCAGTTTCACAGAAGCTAAGATTCAAATTAAATCTGTCAAAGCCCTTTTGCCCTTCGGCAAATTTGTCCTGATTCTTCTTAGTATATATAATATTTTCCATATTTCTTATCATGAAAGAATATTTTCTCCCTTGTGAAACAGCTCCAAGTTCACATTCCTTGTAAGGTTAGATGGCTCCCCAAACCCTCTGTATAACATTTGTATAACATTACCGGCCTACTGCGTACTCCTGCAGATTTTTATACTTGTAACTACTTTTATGTCTCAAAATCTCAAGGAACATAATTATTTGCACAAAGGAAGGGATTTGAAGATGTTTTAATGTAAGTTGTGTTGTTCATCATGAAATTTAATAAGGGTATGGACTCGTGAGAAAGAACGGGTGTCGATACTATATAACAGGCTAAGATCATATGATCTGGCTTTAAATGGCCTCCCATCACTTAGGTGTGTAACATGTGCCTGTTAACGTACTTCTATGAGACTCGTTTTCTTCATCTTAAAGATGAGAATAATAATATTGAACTGAGGTCAGAGGTCAGCAAACTAGTACACACAGGAAAAATCTCTTTGCTGCCTGTTTTTGTAAATAGTTTCGCG
This sequence comes from Prionailurus viverrinus, assembly GCF_022837055.1. Taxonomy (NCBI): domain Eukaryota; kingdom Metazoa; phylum Chordata; class Mammalia; order Carnivora; family Felidae; genus Prionailurus; species Prionailurus viverrinus. The sequence goes on along the minus strand of NC_062569.1, from coordinate 139,567,847 downwards.
GGAACGGAATCAAATCCATTTAATTGCCTTTTTTTTACTGCTTTTGGGCAACATTTGTGGAGTTGAAGAGTTGTGACAGAGACCACATGGTCCACAAAGCCTAAAATATTTACTATCTGGATTTTATTTTATTTTATTTATTTTTTTTAACGTTTATTTATTTTTGAGACCGAGAGAGACAGAGCATGGATGGGGGAGGGGCAGAGAGAGAGGGAGACACAGAATCGGAAGCAGGCTCCAGGCTCCGAGCCATCAGCCCAGAGCCCCACGTGGGGCTTGAACTCATGGACCGCAAGATCGTGACCTGAGCTGAAGTCAGACACTTAACCGACTGAGCCACCCAGGCGCCCCACTATCTGGATTTTAAAAAAAAGTTCGCCAATTCCTGGATTACTAGATTTAATAAGTAATAATAATTAATTAGCAGTTTAGACATAGTAGTTATCAATTTCCTGGCAGAGTATCTGGATATGGTTGGTGTTAACAAATGGTAACATGCCCTGCAAATTTTGTATTGGCCCTCACATCCAATGCAAATATTTTAATCAAGCAATGCAAAATAGATAAAAATGAGTTGATTAATTATTCTTCATTCCATACAGAAATGCAATTCATAAAGTATTGGCCTGCATAGGTTTTTTTTCATTTTTTTATCATATTTATGTGGTATTCCTGCCAATAATTTATATCAGTGTTTTCAAAAATTATTTAGCAGCAAGATTTTCTGTTTGAAATGGATCTTGGATACCCAATTTAAAGAATAAAGTGAAACCCGTCTACACTTAAACACAAGAAGTGTTTAATACCTCACCTTTTGCTCCAAATATTTCTTTTCCTCTACTGTAAACCTTGATGAGCTTTGCAAAATGCTTTCAGTTCTAGAGAATAAAGGTTAAAAAAAAGCAATATGGGTTAGAGTTATAGAAAGATCCATAAGTAATTCTTCATCTTTTGTGTGATGTAAATGGTATATTTTATAATGTTTTCAAGTATTTTAATGTGAATGTACACATGCATACATGTGCACACACACACACAGATACACATACACACACAAACTCACACAGTTTGTGACTCTCACAGTCACAAAGACTAAAAAAAAAAAGACGACAACATCTCTTCAGTTTCTTCTACTCCAAATTCCAATTCTGTTACATAATAGTTTTATCTATTAAAAAATAAGTTTTCAGCTCAAAAAATGTAACTTCTAACACTGGTACACTTTGTAAAGGAAACTCTGCTGTCTTTTTTTTCCCCTCGAAGTCTGAGGAACATAGGTAAAAACCAACTTGAACACTGTTACATAGTGTTTTATTAAAATAATGAACTCCATAATATTGTTTATTTATGGTATTTTATTTTTATATTGATTTCTGTTTTTAAAATTATATCAGGGTTTATTTACATGGTAAAATTTCAATAACTAAAAATGTCAATAAATAACTAAAATTGCCCCTAGGTGTTTTTTGTTTGTTTGTTTTGTTTTGTTTTGTTTTGTTTTTTTAAGGCAGATATGCATACTGCAGCTTTTGGAGGAAATAACACTTCCCATTCTAAATAAAGAACAGAAGTCACATAGGTAATGTCTGGATCAGAGTACGATATATAGAGAGGTAGCATAATATATCACAAGAACAAAACTGAATATTATAAATGACAGGGCTATCAACTGTGAATTCTGTTATTCACATCCTGACAATGTTAGCATGAGTATCAGTTATAATTTCATGTGAACAATGTTTCTTCAGGCATTTTAACTGTGCGATTTTGTTTTTTATTGCTGGTCAAAACCAGGATATGCGTGTAAACTTACATCAATCATGATATAAGTTTTAGGGACTAATCCAAAACACTTTTCCAAGAACAGATGATTGTGTTTATTTTGCTGAAATAGATATAGCTATTTTATTGTTCGGTATACCCTGCATATTTTATGATATGTTTCCACTGGGCTATATTTACATAGACCACATTCAAATCTTCATGCTTTGAATGAAAATTCCTCTGAATTATTCAAATAAAACATGGTAAAGTTCTTGCAGCTGATATGAGATGGTTATACAATATAGTGCCCAGCGCAGTGTCTGATCCTTATTAGACATGCCTTTTCAATGTCCTATCCTCCTTAATCCTTAACATTGATTCATATTTTATAGAATTTTTTTGTTTATTTGTTTATTCTGTGTGAGAGAAAGATTGAGAGAAAGAGGGAGAGACAATCCCAAGTGGGCTCTCATCTGTGAGCGTAGAGCCCCACATAGGGCTCAGTTCCATGAACCACGAGGTCATGCCTGAGCCGAAATTAAGAGCCAGGGGCTTAACAGACTAATCCACCCAGGCACCCTTTATGGTATTCTGAGAAAAAAATGTTAGTGTGAAAATATTGTCCCTTTTGCCTCATAAGTAAAGCTAGTTATTCCCTACAATGATCTCATTTATACCTAGGGTTTTAGCTGCCACTTCAAGGCTGATAACAATCAAATTTTAAATTCAGCTTACAGATCACATATTCATTTATAATGTACATATTTACAATATATACATATTTTGGGCTTTGCACAATGCAGGGCCGGTAATACAGTGGTCAGCAAGGAAAATGCATTCCCTATTTTCATTACATTCGTTTGGAGGTTTAAAAATTTTTTTTAATGTTTTTATTTATTTTTGAAGGATAGAGAGACTGAGCGTGAGCAGGGGAGGAGCAGAGAGAGAGGGAGACATAGAATTTGAAGGAGGCTCCAGGCTCCGAGCTGTCAGCCCAGAGCCTGACGTGGGGCTCGAACTCAGGAACTGGGAGATCATGACCTGAGCCGAAGTCGGATGCTTAGCCGACTGAGCCACCCAGGCACTCCCATTTGGAGGTTTTAGAGAATAAAGCAGAATCAGGATGAGAACTTTGGAAAAGGTGCAGTGGAAATGTTAATCAAACATCTAAGTGAAAGTGTCAAACACCTCCTTTGGTATAACCAAATTTAATTCCATTTGGCTGGAGTGTAGCTAAACCTCAACTTGGTATTGCTAATCCGATCTTATTCCTTTCACTCACAGTCCTTGAGAATAGCAGCCCTCTCCGTTCAGTCAACTAAGAAGTTTGGGTGTCATTCTAGACCCTCTCTTTCTCGACTTGCCACATCTAATCAGTTTCACAGTCCGACAAATTCTAACTTAAGGTTTTTGCATCTGTTCTCCTTTCCATATTCATCTGGAACCTGGAGCCCACAATAGATGGCAAACTGGCCTCTCTCGTTGCCTTATTAGGCTCTTCAAAGAGTCTTTCCCCAGTGCAGATTTAGGCAGACCACTTGCCTGCATAAACCATGGATGATCACTATTTCATGTACCAAATACAACCCATGGAATGGAATAAAATCCCATTTGATCATCTGACTCTGGTTCTATATCCAACTACATCTCTCCCATGCTTCAGCCCCACTAAAGTTATTTTAATTTTCTAAACTCCTGGATGTTATAGAAATTTACTTAAGCTGTTTTCTTTGCCTTGAGTATCTAATTTATAGTCTTCCTTTTTCTGACTCATTTCAAGTATCACTCCCTTGTAGATTTCTTGCTTACATCCTGTTGATCATATTAGCAGATGTGAACCAAATTTCCTTACAACACACTTGTTTCAATTTGCTTTTGTTTGTTTGTTTGTTTGTTTGTTTTGGCTGCAAGTGGTAGCGACTAATGGGTTATGTTATTAAGAGTGTGCAATGGTAAATAGAGAAAAGACAGTTCTTATACCTATTTCAGAACATGATTCACAGAGAACCAGATCTCATGGAGGTGAATAGGGCAGTGAATTCTGTCTCCAAGTTGATTGTGGCAACCTTACAGTCAGACTTTACAACTCTTCATTCTTCCATGGCCTATATGGCCTAATTATATTCTTAATTCTTCTTTCTTTTTGTAATTCAGTTTACTCTTGGCTTGCATGCCTTACTTCACATCACTTTCGCCATATGACTTTGATTTGCACCTGGTTCATCATGGCCTTCCAGTCTCATGGCTTCCTCATGATTTGTCTTCTCTACCTCCCATAATTCACTGCTATAATGTGTTTCTTTCTTAGTTCAACATTTGAAGGGCATTATGAATGATTCAGCCAGTCTATTTACATTCAGGTCACAGAGTCCACACAAATCACTGGGTAGTCTACACATTGATTGCTCTTCATTGCCTACCCTGATGTAGAACCATATGCTAAAAATTGTGACTATCTAGGCAGAAAAGATAATGGCTCAAAAGTTTCATCAGGATGTATATGAATGAGACTGAGATTAATTGAATACATTTTAACTTTAACTATTATGGTACGCATTTTACCTTTTCCAGTTGCTAATATACTTCTACATAACCTGATCTAACCATCTTGCATTCTGCCAAAGACTTCTGTGTCTTTCATTCATGAGACAATCCTCCTCAAAGAAAAAAAAAATATCAGAAATACATCCAGATATAAAGTAACATAGATGTTTGAAAAGTGTTTATTAGTGTTAGATCCCAAGTTCCCCAAGAGATATTCACCATTTTCGCAGTTTGTTCATATGTAGACAGACCTTCTAGTTACTTTGGGAGCCTATGAAGCAAATAGCAAATGGGAACACCAACAGCACACACATATAATAATCGTAAAAAAGCAGCAGGACTGTAGTAGCAGATCTCATCTAAGAAGGGGAAGAAAAAGACATCCAGGAAAGGCTTAGAGCACTTGACTGCCACTAAAGTCATCATTGGTCAACACCAAGTACCTAATAGCCCAGTTAATTGTATGGGCTTTCCCTCCTTTTCCTTTCTTCCTTCTCAGCCACCCCCTCCCCTTTCTGTTTTATGATTGATCGAGTTCCTTGGATAGCACATCTGACTCTTCAGGATTCCACATGGCAGAGGAGTTCCTCCATGATAGAATGTTTCTCACAGCATCCTCCTTATAGCTGGAGCTGGCATTCTTTGTTCTGAGACCTTACATTGACAGGATGCGCACTGGGTCAGTTTGGTTTGACTCTGACACAGACTAATGATCACCAAATTTAACTGGATTTGACTATAAATACTTCAGAGTGAGTCGGATCATTCTGACCAGGATTACAGTCTACCTCACCAATCATTTCACTAATCATACCTGAAACCCATCTTCTACTGTGAAGCTGTCCTGTCCAGTCCATTCACATTTGCCCATCCCTGACTTCAAAATTCCCACACCACTCAGGATCATAACAGGGGTAAAATAGTCTCCCAATTTCCAGGGGCATGTGTCCCATAATTGTCTCACTCATCATAACTGTAGACGTTTTCAGAAATTTCTTCACCACTGGGAGGCAAATTCTTTATCTGCTATTAGTGCAAATTCCTCAGTAAGAAAATCCAAATGGGTGATGCCTTTTATCACCACCCAATGGCATAGTTGCTATCTCCATGGACTACACACCTTTACTAATGTATCTACCATCTGGCCTGATCCCTGTGATCATAAAGGTGAAGGCCTGGGTTAAATGGTATATAATTTGGCCTTTGAGGAAACCAGCCATGTTGGGGAACAGTGTGGGTAAGAGTCAATAAACCAGTGGTTTCCCTTAGAATGTGATATGGATAGACGAGATATAAAGAATGCTATGTCCAGTTTGACAATGAAATTTATATTTAACATATCTGTTCTATTATACTTGCATTCTTTTCAAGATCCTCGTTCATATCTCATTTACAACTCTATAGTGTTACATACAAGAATAATGAAGAGGAAAGGACAGGTATATTATATTCTTCACAGTGACCATTATAATGTTAGAAAATGATTGTCACAAATACAACAATGGGAAACTGGTTTTACAAGTTTATTATAAGTATTTACAAGTGTATTTTTAAGTATGCCTCCTAAAATCAGACAATTTCCTCCAAGTTTGCAAAAACTGAGTTCAGGGACTATCTATACAAAGGAAAAAATAACATTTGTAAAGCACAGTTAATTATGTAGTTAAATCTGTCCTATTATATATTTGATCACATGACATATGTTTTGATCTGCCTATTAAGCCTAAAAAGAATGTTTTTTTAGAAACACTGAGATCTAATCATAACACTCTTTGCTTTGTATGCACTTATAAATATACCACATGTGAATACTGTTTGAAAAATAATGACACTGTTAAGAAATTGATCATAATTTGGGAACACTACCAGCCGGTTTATACAGCACTTTAAATATCTTGTTTATATTACATGAATGCTAGGGTTTTGTTTTGTTTTGTTGTTTTGTTTTGTTTTGGTTTTTGGTTTTGGTTTTTTGTTGTTGTTGTATTTTATTTTGTTTTGTTCTGTTTTAGGATGAGGCTACAAGAGATGGTTGATAGATTGATAATTAGAGTCAAATGTTAAGTCAGGTTAGTAACATTTACTTGGAATAGATACATGAAACATGAAAAATGATGGAATCAGACAGAAGAAACACAGATACATTTCCTGAGTAAATGCACAAAATGCCACCTATTATTTTTGTCTTTGCTGCTTTCCAATATACGGGCCTCTTTACATGGATTAAAACAGAGCCATGGAATACTTACCATAATAGGTGAGAAACAATTTGCATTAATTATTTGCATAAATAATTAAAACTTATCCAAAATGAACATTCATACAGTTAGCATGGTGGACACGAAAGTGGAGTCCTGGCACACAGCATAGAAATTCTAAAGAAGAGATAAAGGATGTACTTCTAGGAGAGGTGATGAACAGCTTGAACTTGTAGGTTAGTTTTTGCAGAAAATGCCCCTCCAATGACAACACTAAATATTTCTTCTGGTGCAGAACTCTGATACTCCAAAGATATCTAATTCTCATAACAACCACCACCTTTCCTGAAGCCTGGAAGAGACGTTTGTCATCACTATCTGACCTGCTCCATTGCTCAGTGCACAGTGACAGTGTATTGAGGGGTGCAGTGTATGGGTTGTTTGCTTCCAGATGTGCCTGTGAAAGTACCACTGAGATTAAACCATTTGAGAAAGACTTGAAGGGGTAAAAACACTCACCCTCCCGCAGGGAGTTTGAGATTAATCCATTAAACATCTTGTATTGAAAATGCAGTGTTTTAGATCATTATGTGTCTTATTTTGGATTTCCTTATGTTTAATGCAAACCTGTGATGGTTCACAACTCAACATAGAAAGATCAGTCTATAGATAATATGAGATTTCTATCTCAGTGCCTTTAAGCATTATAAAAAAATGTGCACATCCTGCATATTTTTAAAACCCAGCTATGCAAGTTTGCATATACACATAAAATCTCTAGAGAAAAAAAATGTAGATACGATTCCTGGATAATATTATATTTAACAGATAGTGGAATTCCCTTTGTTGCTTATGAACTCTTGTTAACCTAAGATAGAAAGTTTCCTTCTCATCCTTTTCCTAACATTTTCATGAATATAGTTTTTCTATCAAAGATTTTACTATTAATTTCATTGGGGGATAATTTTTGTATTTTCATTAAATGGCATAAGAATGGAAACTTCTAAAGAATGTAGACATGTTTTGCTTTGAAATTCTGTATATTAATTAATATGTGCATCAACTTAAGTGTTTACTCAATATACCTAAACCTTGTGTAATATCCACCACTATTTTTGATTTTATTTTTATTCATTTTTAAGAGAGGGAAGGAGAGAATGAGCAGGGGAGAGGAGCAGAGGGAGGGAGGGGCAGAGAGAGAGAGAGAGAGAGAGAGAGAGAGAGAGAGAGAGCATCTTAAGCAGGCTCCATGCTCAGGGTAGAACCTGATAAGAGCTCCATCCCAAGACCTTGGGATCATGACCTGAGCCAAAATCAAGAGTCAGGTGCTTAATTGACTGAGCCACCCAGATGCCCCACTTACTTCTTAATTATGGACTTCAATATGTCATGAATAGATTGTAAATCCACATCTTTTCCCTTCAAGTATTTAGGACAAGCATTGTTACTTATACTTCTGTATTATCTCCTGTGTTGTCTAGCCTGATATCAATCAAATGAATGCTCAATACAGTGAGTCCTTTTGACTTAAGAATCTAGATTTCACTAAGGAAACTATATAAATGAATATTCAATAATGATTATTTGTTTCAGGAATCCAGATTCTCTTTTGAACAAAGCCCCTAATTAGTAATTCCCCTTCATAACTTGTGACAAACACACACACTCAAACACACACATCTAATTACATAAAAAAATGAAGTCTTTTACACATGCCAATGTCTAATTAATTAATTATTTCCAAGTGGTATTAATTTTTGCACATTTATTTTACAGTTGCCCATGTCAGAAATTTAGAGTTATCTTAAATAAGCACTCTCATACATTCCTGACATTTAAAGACACATATATTTTGTAGATACTGTCTTTTTAAGCCTCTTTAATTTGCAATCCCAACTCCCAGGCTTTAGTTAATACCTGTTATTTCTTGCCTGGTTAATTTAAAAGAGCTTTTATTTGGTCTTTTGGCCTTGAATGTTGATTCTCTTACAATGCCTTGTTGATATAGATACCAGAATGAGCTTCCTAGAGTGAATATCTAATTATGATACTTCCTTGAAGGTAAATCAGTGCATACCCCAGGTTGGGAGCCACTAGTTTAATGGTCTGCTATTTACCTACAAGATAAGATGTGACTTGACACACAAGGCGCTTTAAAATGTGACCCTGTTTAGCTTTCTAACCCCAGATGCTGCACCAGAGTAATGTCAAAATGCTCCCAGTTCTCTGAACATCCAACGATTTTTAATTTGTGTGTGTGTCTTTGATCTACTTTACTTTGAACGTCCTTCACCACTTTGCCCCTTGGTCGATGTCATTATTCCATTAAACGTCATTCCCAAGGCCTAGGTCAGCCTTTTTTTCCTGGAGCAACCACATCACTGCAATTATCCTCCTCTTCGTGCTTAAGAGTACTGTGCTGCATTGATTGCTATACATATGTGTGTCCTTTGGTCAGTTATGATTTTCTTCAGGCGAGGGACAGTGACTCGTTCTTCTCTATATGGACTGGGGTTGTCAACATTTAGTGATTGGCCCAGACTAGGAACTCAATAATTACTTTTCAATCTATGGATGAAGGAAGGAATATGTTAAAGTTTTATGATGTTTTTACAAAATCAATAGTTTTGGCAGGAAAAAGTAAAGCATTTTATTTAATAATAATTAAGTAAAATAATTAGTAAAGCTAAGCCATGTTTATAGTGAGAACTTAGATAATTTAAGAATGTCATAATAAAAAGCAAGATTGTCATAATAAGGTAAATTAATTTTAGGTGTGCCTTGGTGACTCAGTTGGCTCAGCGTAGGACTTCAGCTCAGGTCATGATGTCATGGTTCGTGGGTTTGAGCCCCATGTTAGGCTCTGTGCTGACAGCTCAGAGCCTGGGGTCTGCTTCAGATTCTGTGTCTCCCTCTCTCTCTGCCCTTCTCCCCCATCCCTCTCTCTCCCCAAAATAAATAAACATTAAACTTGTGCATTCTCTCTCTCTGTGTGTGTGTGTGTGTGTGTGTGTGTGTGTGTGTCAAAAATAAATAAATAAACTTTAAAAACAGTTAAATTAATTTTAAACAGAAAGATTTCAGTTCTTATCTAGATTGGAATATTCTCTATGCTTTTTACAATATGCCTTCTGGCATAATACTCATAAAATAGCTGAATACACTATGTTTCAAAGAGATATATATCTGATGTAGTACAAAAGACTAACTAGGTTTACAAAAGACTAAATAGGCTTGCGTATTAATTATGTTATGGTGAATGCTATAGACTGAATATTTGTGTCTCCCCCAGATTCATATGTTTAGCATAATCTCCAATGTAGTGATAGGAAGAGATGGGGACTTTGGGAAGTGGTTAAGTCATGGAGGCAGAACCCTTATAAAGGGGATTAGCGTCCAAGGAGCTCTCTTATCCCTTCTGCCATGTGAAGACAGTGAAAAGATGGCATCTACGAACCAGGAAATGGGATTTCTACCAGACACTGAATCTGCTGGTGCCTTGATTTTATTTTCACAGCCACTAGAACTAAGAAAAATAAACTTCTATTGATGATAGGTGACCCAGTCTATGGTGTTTTCTTAGAGTAGCACAAATGGATTAAAACAGTGCACGATCCATATGGTAGACAATATGAAAGAAATAAATGAGAGGTTACATTTTGTCAGTATGTTTTCTATATGCTATAACACAAAGCCACAGTGAGAAAATTATTTTTTTCTATTCTTTAAAAAAATTGTTAATTTATTTTTGAGAGAGAGAGAGAGGAGAGAGAGAAAACAGAGAGGGGCAGAGAGAGAAGGAGACAGATTACCCCAAGCAGGCTCTGAACTGCAGTGCAGAGCCTGACGTGGGGCTCGAACTCATGATCTGTGACATCATGACCTGAGCTGAGATCAATAGTTGGACGCTTAATCAACTGAGTCACCCAGGTGCCCCCTTTATTTTTTATTCTAATTCATGTAAGCTTTGCATTTATCTAAATTCAACAAATTATATCAGTTATCTGAACTGGGCGAATGCGTCCTCTCATCACCTGTAGAGCTCCATTCCTCCGGCAGCGTGGTCATACTTGAAAGGGCTTAGTTTTTTCTTTGTTATCGCTTTTTTTCTCACAAAGTGGTCTTGAATTCAGAGGTCTGATCAAGCATATGCTGGGTATGGGCCCTCTAGGTGGCACTATCCGGGGAAAGCTAAGATGCTGCATGTGTTTTCAATATACCCCAGCTTGAAATTCTTATCATTGGTGTTACTCAGAGGCAAACTTGTAGTAACATTGCCTCCAAAAGACTGCGGAGACCATACAATAAGTTAAATAGTAGCTTCTGAAATCACAGTAATTTGTTTGTTTCAATAGATTGAAAACATTAGGTAATTTTTACATTGGTGTCTAAGAGAATTAGATCAAGGATGACCATTTTTCAAAGAAAAAAACAGTATATAGGAGCAAAACAGACTGTGAATATTGAGTAATGAGGAAACTGTGAGATTCTCAATCAATATAGGAAATGATGAAATTTCCAATGTCCCTGGGCAGCGGCAAATGAGAAAAGGAAAGCTAAAAATGAAATGAAAGGAAGGATTTGTGTCCTACCACGTGGTGAGGATAAGATTGAATAAGACAAAAAAAAAGTTTGAAAAGATAAAAAAATAAAATCAAGGGCAAGATGTTTTAAAAATGATATAAACAAGTAACAGAAAACAGCAGAATTTCATGTTTCTTTCTCCCTTACTTGGCAATTTTTAACGATGTTTATACAATTTCTTTTTTTTTTTAATGTTTATTTATTTGGGGGTGGGTGGGCAGAGAGAGAGGGAGACACAGAATCTGACGCAGGCTCCAGGCTCTGAGCTGTCAGCACAGAGCTTGTCCCAGGGCTCAAACTCATGAACAGTGAGATTATGGCCGGAACCAAAGTCAGATGCTTGACCAAGTGAGCCACCTGGAGTCCCTTGATACAATTTCTTAACAGCGGTATTTGTTAAAGTATTTATCTTTGCTTTCATCCCAAAGGATTTGAGGTTTCACTAATACCTACTTTGTAATCAGCTAACAGCCACATGTTTCTTAAAGCAAACTAGGTTTTCAACTTAACATTCATTGAAGCTGTGGAATGTTCAATCAAGTATTTCTGGACTAAATACTTTTTCCAGTCCTTGATTGGAGAGCTGTGCAGTCTAAGGATTTATTCATTTGGCCTCTCTAAACACAGCATGAAATTCTTTTAGTTAGTGACCCTCAATCTGTGTTTCTCGGAGGTTCCCATGGTGACGGGAAAGCTATGGAGAACTTGGAGCATTAACCTCTCCTTCAGCACTTTAACTAGACACATTCCAGGTTATTCTTTTTGTTTGGCTCCCTTACAGTATTTGTGAAGTCTTCCATGCTGTATCTAAGTTTGGAAATACTCCGAGGCAGAGAGCTCAAAATGGGATGCAAAAACAAGGTGCAAACTATAGATGTTGTTTTTTTTTTTTTGTTTTAAACATTTTTGTGTTAGACTTCAAGAGGCTGAATTTTCAACTTACTCACTGATTTTCGGGTCGCCTGGGTGAGTCAGTCCATTAAGCGTCTGACTTCGGCTCAGGTCGTGATCTCGCGGTCCGTGAGTTTGAGCCCCGTGTCGGGCTCTGTGCTGACAGCTCAGAGCCTGGAGCCTGCTTCGGATTCTGTGTATCCCTCTCTCTCTGCCTCTCCCTCTCTTGCGCTCTGTCTCTCTCTCTCTCTTAAAAATAAATATGAAAAAAAATTGTTGATTTACTTATTTTTGAGAGAGAGAGAAAGAGAAAACGTGCACACGTGTGAGTAGAGAAGTGGGAGACAGAAAGAGAGAGAGAATCTCAAGCAGGTTTTGTGCTGTCACACCGAGCTCCACATGGAGCTCAAACTCACACACTGCAAGATCGTGACCTGAGCTGAAATCAAGTTGGACACTCAACTGACTGAGCCTCCCAGGATTCCCTGCATTTACAACTTTTTAAGAAAGAATGGAAAGGAAGGGAGGAAGGTAGAAGAAAAGAAGGAAGGAAGGAAGAAGGAAGGAAGAAAGAGAGGGAGGGAGGGAGGGGAATCTGGCCATACCTAGTTTGCATTCCCATAATGCAGTAAGCTGCTGGAATAACGTAAGTGCTGTAAACTAAACCAGGTTAGAAGGAAGCACTAAGCACTCCCCACCCCCAAACACATATAAGCATTGCTGTCACTTATAATTCTTGTGGCCTGCCAGCTTCACTTATTTGTGTCACTTAAGCTCCTATATACAACTGAATTTGGTCACTGTTAGGTTATTATCTTGTCAATGAACAGTAAGTCAAGCCAAATACATAGACAAAGATATGGGAATGAAAACAGGATTAATAATTGTGGGCCTTCTCTCTCTCTTGCAATGGAGAAGAAACAAGGCATAAACTGAAGTATTTAAGATACATCAAAATTTTTTTCTTTTTCTTAGAGAGAGAGAGAGTGGGGGTTGAAGGGGGAAAGGGAGAGAGAGAGAGAGAGAGAATCTTAAGTAGGCTTGATGCTCAGTGCAGAGCCTGATGTGGGGCTTGATCCCATGACCCTGAGATCATGACCTGAGCCGAAATCAAGAGCTGGATGCTCACGGAACTAAGCTACCCAGGAACCCCTATGATACCTTTTTAATAACGAAAATTATATGTTAATTTGAACCTCCATTCTTCTAGAGTAATAGAAGATTAATCTCAGTCAAATTGGGCTCCCTTTCTTTACCGGTACATTTTCAATAGTTTGGGGAAGGATTAGGGTTTCATGGGGCCCATTTATCTTTCAAATAATCTGTCTACATGGAAATCCTCTGACACTTCTGTCTCTGATTTGTGTAGGTAGCCACTTACCCGATCTTTTTTCAAGTCTGTTTTTCCTTTCAGAAGGAACACTCAGTAATTTCACTCCAGGATTTAGGGTACCGCCCAATACTGAGTGGATTCTTTGTCACTCTGGGCATGGGCAAGGGCTTAGGTTAATGATGGCTCTTCCCTGCTTTCTTCTGAATCTTAACCATTCCCAGAAGCACGAACACAGAATGGGTTAAGTGCTTAAATGAGACAGAGAGAGAACCACTGAGTGAAGGGGGGAAAAAAGAAAAGATAAAAATCCAGCCTCCCATACAAATAGAACTGACAATCCGTAAAATTGCAATGATTAAATCACATGTCATTCTTAAGTTCCTTCAGGTAATGTCCCCTGTGCCAGGAGCCAAATATAGTTACCAAAGCTCCACAATACGAAGGAATAAGTAAACCAACCAGCTGAAAACCTAATTAAATTAAATTCACTGGACCATGAAGCATACAAATGTCTAATATCTGTAACAGGCTAGGCAAACATAAAATCTTTGAGTGTACTGGTACAGAAAAAGAGGAGGGGCCCAGGTGTTCACAGTGGAAATGAATGGACCTTACAACTGTGTAGGGAAGCAACGTTCGGAACATGCAAAAATGAAAGAAGATCAAGAATATGAAACTTGTTGATGGGGAATTAGGAAATTATTTAAATGAAGTTCAGACTGATAATATAATCATTTGGCAAATTCAATTTAAGACACCACCTACCCGAGTCTTAACTTTTCCATTGGTTTTGACAGGGGTGCACATGCATGTGTGAGCACACACATGTGAACACGCACTTTATTTTACTGACATGTATTCTCTACGTTGGAGATTTGTTTAAGTGCATTAATCATATGTGATCATTGGATGTCAAATTTATCTCTAGTGAAGTTACTTTCTCACACTGTGCTATATGACCAATTTCTCCACAGTAAAGGTAGAGAAGTCTGTTGCAATCTGTGACATTGCCATTCTCCCATATATTTTGCTTAAATACGAAAACTATTTTTCTTTGTTTATTTTTTGAAGTTTACTAATTTAGTTTGAGAGGGAGAGGGGCAACGAGAGAGGGGGAGACAGGATTCCCAGCAAGTTCTGTGCTGTCAGCATGGAACCCGATGTAGAGCTGGATCCCATAAACTGTGAGATCATGACTTGAGCCAAAGTCAAGAGTTGGACGCTTAACTGACTGAGCCACCTGGGCACCTCTGAAAGCTATTTTTAATACTTCATTCTTTGACAAGAATTTCCAGTAGATCTTTATTGTCTGGCAAGGAACATGTTCATCAAGGAAATGCATCTCTTCCTTTAAACACTTGTTCTCACCACAGAGCTACGTTAGTACAATCTCTTTTTTTAAGGTTTTCCCAAGCTTTACTTTTACATGGTCTCCAAATGGAGGCCACAGGCAAGAATCCCCCAGGAACAAAGTCAAGATCATGAATTACCTTGGACAAGGTTATTCTATCAGCAAGGAATAAGAGTCTAGCAGATGAGGTAGTCAAAGATTTATCTAACAGCCAGAGAGGGAAATTGTCACTATTTTTTCCTATGGGATTTGATCATTTGCCTGAATCAACGAGAACAGTATGTTTCCTATTCTTTTTCTTTCTTTCTTTTCTTTTTTTTTCCAAAAGAGGATTTTAATTCTGGGTTTCCAGTTCATTTTTTCCTATTGTATATCTAATGTCCCTGGGTATGATATTTTACATTTTGATTTATTGGTTGTCAGTTTGCAAGGAGATTATGCAGACTTGATGAAATGATTGATTTTGAATTTGAAGCTGGAAACATAACTGTATGGGTTTCTTTGAGTTGTTTCCCATGAGGGAGGATGATTGTGTTCTATGTGCGGGAGGCAGGATATGAAGGGCAAGCTTAATGCCCTTATACTGATACAAATATCCAAACATGAATACCCAGCAAACTGATCCCACAGTGTCTTCTCTTAAAAGCCTTATTACTGGTGCTTTTTTTTCTCCTTCATAATGACGAAAATAATAAAGTCTTTTCATAGCTTTGTAGAGAGAATTGTGTAAGATAACTTGCATGGAAAATGATAATGTGTGCTACATATGTGCTAGTTTTTATCTCTGTGATTACTATTATCATTGTTATAGTTAATCCTATTCCTGCCAGGTCCACCATGCAGCTCTAGAGGATGCCTAGGCTATCTCCCTTCTCAAGGCTTACTACTCTTCCCAATCTCTCATTCAGTCTCCGAAGTCGCCTTTCAAACACACTGGAACTCCTGGGCACATACTACTCCCTGTACGTGATGATAAATACATATAATTTAGAGACTTTGCAGTTACTATTATTCCCTTGAAAATTATTGTACTTGTTTCCAGCCACTTATAGTGATTGGTTACCTCCCCCATATATTTAATGGAGGTCCCACATCGACACAACAATTATTCCGTGATTCTTTAGTTCTCGCTTCCATTCATTATTCCACCTTTTTTTCCCAGACTTTTCCCTACAAATTCAGTCTCCAAATACCTCTTTGACCTTAACTTCATTTTAGAGATGAACACACGTATTTTATCAGTAAAATAAAAGCCATTAGGAAGGAAATACTTCAAGTTCCTGCTGCCGAATCTACAAACCTACTTGTATTCGTTCCTCTTTTTTCTACATTCTTTCCTCTTATAAAGATGAGAGGTGTCCTTTCTAAAGCTATTCTTTCTACATAGTCTCTGCATTCCATGATATCTTAGTCCACTCTGGCTGCTATAACAGAACATCATAGATTGCACAGTTTAGGAACACAGAAATTTATTTCTTACAGTTGTAGAGTCTGTGAATCTAAGATCATGGTGCCAACACTGGGAAAAACCTGCTTCCAGGTTGCAGACATGGCTGAAAGAGAGTTAGCTAGCTCTCTGGCCTCTTCTTATGAAGCACTCATCTTATTCATGAGAGATCCTTTCTTATGACTGAATTACTTTCCAAAAGTAAAGGTCCTGCCTCCAAATCCCATGCTTACCAAGCTATTCATACTTGTCTCAGCGATAGGAGCCATTTTTATGGGTTCTATCTGAATGAATCATCTCCCTTATCAGTGAATAGATCACATTTTTACTTAGTTGCATTCTTACTTATTTGTCTCCAAAATATGATTTTGTAACATCATCAACTATTCCATATTGTTTATCATTGAATCTTCAGCCCATTACACAATGTATCAATGAATCTGAAAGAATAAAAGGGTAAGTAATATAACATAGTTCTCTATCTACTCATACTCCCTTTGGTCCCTTTCCACATACATGCCACAGTGGAGTCTTGATTTGTACCATGAATCTTTTAGGCTATAAAAATAGTAGAGGATAAATCTCAAAAGACATTAGAATCAAATAATAGAGGGGCGCCTGGGTGGCTCATTTGGTTGAGCATCCGACTTCCTCTCTGGTCATGATCTGGTGATCTGTGAGGTTGAGCCCCACATCAGGCTCTGTGCTGACAGCTCAGAGCCTGGAGTCTGCTTTGGGTTCTGTGTCTCCCTCTCTCTCTGCCCCTCCCCTGCTCATGCTCTGTCAATTTCTGTCTCAAAAATAAATAAACTTTAAAAAAAACTTGTAGAATCAAATAATAGATAGTGTTGAATATTAGGGCATGCAAGTTAAACTCAATTTGTTAATAACTGGATAATGAATCACCACTAAAAAGATGCCAGAGCCATGAGCTTAGGTCCCACACTCAGTCTAGTCAATTAAAGAAAACTGAAATGACCACCACATTAATGATATTCGTAGTAGAAATGTGTGGTTAGTCTGAATCTCTGAATTATTTAACAGAAGACCCTAAGAAATCAGGATGATGGAATATTCTCTGCGTTCATTAACTTGGCACATAACGTTAAACAAGAGGGGAAAAGAATGTAGCTAAAATGTAGAAGATAAAATGACCGTTCAAAGTGACCTTGTTGAATAGACAAACACATAGAAAAAAATGCAGTCAAGATCAGAGGAAGGTAGTTTATCTAAAGAGAAAAATAATTTTTCAATGCAAAAAAAATACAAGAAATTCAAGGGTGGCAGAAAAATAGCTAAGCATCATAATAGGTAATAAACTAACCATGATCAGTGATACAACCCTGAGGAAAGCAAACCCAGGGCTGAATTCTTAAGTAGGAGCCATGCAGCAAGAAACCATGAGATAATTCTCATATTACATTCAGCAGTGACTTGACTCATTTTTATAATCAAAATTAACGCTGTTGTGGGAAATATAGGGAGAGTTCAGAAGAAGGCAATGGTGTTAGACTATAAATTAGTTAAAAAGAAAAGGCAAAGAAAGGTTTACTCTGGGGGTGACGACATTGAGAGAAGACAAATTGTAAAACAGGAAGAATGTAGAGTAAGTTTTACATGTAGGCAAGAGCTGCTGACGATTTCTAAGAGTTGACAACATCCTAGCAGGAGATATTACAGAGATAATGATTAAAATTGATTTTTCTTTGAACGACTTAAATAAAATACCATCTAACTGAGGCTAGACTAAATTGCCTTCAATTTACTCCTCATCTTCATAGTAATGTGGATGCTATTATTTTAACATTGAGTCTGACAAGCTGTTAAAAAAAAAGCGGTAACCTCCAGGATAGATCTTTATAAAGAGTGCAAATGGGAACAGTGTGGACAAAGCCAGATAGTAGACAACAGGGAGTCAGAAATGGCACAAGTAATGAGCACCAGCTTTTGAGAACGTGCACAGGATAACAGTTAACAGCAATGAATGCTCACTGCCAAGAGCCAAGCTGAGCCCATTGACTGCCTTGTCGTTGGTAATTAGCTCAGTGACTTTATGTGTAGGTGACATGATGTCCAGTTTACGGTGTGGAAATTGAGGTTTATTAGATGAAGGACCAAGCCCACGGTCTTAGAACTAAAGTGTGTTATTTAAACTCATGTTTGTTTGCCAGCAAACCCATGTTATTTACCAGACGCAATGTTTTAAGTAGCGATTTATTTTCCCCACTGTTTCCCACAGAGCGATGTCTGTGGTAGTTGTGTGATAACCATTTGTTAGAAGACTATTACATGTAATACATATGGGGGAATATAAGAAAACAGGTTGGAAAACGCAAAGAAATCTACATACAGAGCAATAAAATTGTAAAGGTTTTAAATTGGTGGTTAGACTGATAACTCTTCATGTGGGCATTTTATCATATTAAATAACAGTATTAGATTACATTTCCTGTGTGCTAACAATTTGTGCTGTTTCTGCAATTTATAAAACATTCCTTTTACAATTATGATAGTGTTTAAATGGTAAGAGGAGGACAAATATTTTTATTTTTTGTTATAATTCAATTTATTTATTTTTATTTTTTAAATATAATTTATTATCATATTGGTTTCCATACAATACCCAGTGCTCATCCCAATAGGTGTCCTCCTCAATACCCATCACCCACTTTCCCCTCTCCCCCACCCCCAACAACCCTTAGTTTGTTCTCAGTATTTAAGAGTCTCTTATGTTTTTCCTCCTTCCCTCTCTGTAATTTCCCGCCCCCCCCATGGTCTTCTGTTACGTTTCTCAGGATCCACATAGGAGTGAAAACATATGGTAACTGTCTTTCTCTGCCTGACTTATTTCACTTAGCATAAAACTCTCCAGTTCCATCCATGTTGCTATAAATGGGCAGATTTCATTCTTTCTCATTGCCAAGTAGTATTCCATTGTATATATAAACCACATATTCTTTTCCATTCATCAGTTGATGGATATTTAGGCTTTTTCTGTAATTTGACTATTGTTGGAAGTGTTGCTATAGACATTGGGGTGCAAGTGCCCCTATGCCTCAGTACTCCTGTATCCCTTGGATAAATAAATTCCTAGCAGTGCTATTGCTGGGTCAAAGGGTAGATCTAGTTTTAATTTTTTGAGGAACCTCCACACTGTCTTCCAGAGAGGCTGCACCAGTTTGCATTCCCACCAACAGTGGGAAGAGGGTTCCCGTTTCTTCACATCCTCACCAGCATCTGTAGTCCCCTGATTTGTTCATTTTAGCCACTCTGACTGGCATGAGGTGGTATCTCAGTGTGGTTTTGATTTGTAGTTCCCTGATGAGGAGTGACGTTGAGCATCTTTTCATGTGCCTGTTGGCCATCTGGTTGTCTTCTTTAGAAAAGTGTCTATTCATGTCTTCTGCCCATTTCTTAACTGGATTATTTGTTTTTTGGGTGTAGAGTTTGGTGAATTTTTTATAGATTTTGGATACTAGCCCTTTATCCGATATGTCATTTGCAAATATCTTTTCTCATTCTGTCGGTTATCTTTTAGTTTTATTGATTGTTTTCTTTGCAGTACAGAAGTTTTTTATCTTGATGAGGTCCCAATAGTTCATTTTTGCTTTTGATTCCCTTGCCTTTGAAGATGTGTCAAGTAAGAAATTGCTGCAGCTGAGGTCAGAGTGGTTTTTTCCTTCTCCTCTAGGGTTTTGATGGTTTCCTGTCTCACATTCAGGTCTTTTATCCATTTTGAGTTTATTTTTGTGAATGGTGTTAAGAAAGTGGTCTAGTTTCATTCTTCTGCATGTTGCTGTCCAGTTCTCCCAGCACCATTTGTTAAAGAGACAGTCTTTTTTTCCATTGGATACTAGTTCCTGTTTTTCAATGATTAGTTGGCCATACATTTATTGGCCCAATTCTGGGGTCTTTATTGTATTCCATTGGTCTATGTGCCTGTTTTTGTGACAATACCATACTGTCTTGATGATTATAGCTTTATAGTAGAAGCTAAAGTCTGGGATTGTGATGCCTCTTGTTTTGGTTTTCTTCTTCAATATTACTTTGGCTATTTGGTGTCTTTTGTGGTTCCATACACATTTTAGGATTGTTTGTTCTAGCTTTGAGAAGAATGCTGGTGCAATTTTGACTGGGTTTGCATTGAATGTGTAGATTGCTTTGGGTAGTATTTACATTTTTTAAAAAATATTTATTCTTCCAATCCATGAACATGGAATGTTTTTCCATGTCTTTGTATCTTCTTTAATTTCCTCCATAAGCTTTCTATAGTTTTCAGCATACAGATCTTTTGCATCTTTGGTTAGGTTTATTCCTAGATATTTGATGGTTCTTGGTCCAATTGTGAATGGGATCAGTTTCTTTATTTGTTTTTCTGTTGCTTCATTACCGGTGTATAAAAATGCAACTGATTTCTGTACATTAATTTTGTACCCTGAGACTTTGTTGGATTCATGTGTCAGTTCTAGCAGACTTTTGGTGGAGTCAACACAAACATTTTTAAATTCTGTGAATTCAACAGAATTGCATTCAAATAATGAAAAGGAAAGAAAGAAAGAAAGAAAGAAAGAAAGAAAGAGAAAGAAAAGGGAGGGAAGGAAGGAAGGAAGGAAGGAAGGAAGAAAAAGATTGATGTATTAGTTCTTCAAATAAAGCAAAGATGATCATGAAAACACTACTTTTAACAGAATCTTGCTTATAGAATCTTGGATCTCTCTCTCTCTCTCTCTCTCTCTCTCTCTCTCTCTCTCTCTCCTATTCTCTTTCTTTTTAAGGTAAAATGATTGCACTAAAAACCTTAGTTTCACTCTCTGCAGTCTTAGATAAATGGAAGACCTCCAGGGACAGAACTTAGCCCTGAAAATAATAAGTGACATAATCAGTTATGAGAACTGTACTGGTCAAGGTTCTGCGGAGAAACATTTTCACAAATAGGAGATACACACACACACACACACACACACAGGAAGAGAAAGAAAATGAGAGAGAGAGATTTAAAGAATTGGCTCATGTGATGATTGCAGAGGCTTTGTGCGTCCAAAATCAGAAGGCAGAGAAAATTTGGCTGGCTGGAGACCCAGGAAAAATGATAGGGCCTATCTACAGTCCGCCAGGAAGAACCGATGTTGCAGCGGAAGCCCAAAAGCTGGCTGCTCCCTGCTGGCTGCATTCCCTCAAGGGCAAGAGAGGTCAGCCTTTTGTTCTATTTAGGCCATCAACTGATTGGAGGCCTAAACTCTGCCTTAAGGACAATCTGCTTTACTCAAAGTTCACCATTTAAATGTAAACCTCATCTAAAAACAGCCTCCCCAAGACATGCAGCAAAACAGTCGGCCAAATGTCTGTGCACCGTGGCCCAGACAGATTGGCCCACGAAATTAACAATCACAGCGGCACCTTTTACTTTTGGAAGAATGATAATTTTCATAAGACGTTACCTCTGCCATTATTCACTTTTGGAAAAAGTGAACCTTTAGAAAAGTTTATGGGAGTCATTTGAGAAACACTGTGCCTCTAGAGAAGAAGTCTGACATCATAGTTTTCTTTATTTCCCTGCCATCCTTCCAGCTCCACTAAAAATCTGAAATCTAAAGATATTTAAATACATAAATGTAATTATTATAAAATTAGTAAAGTGACACAGACATTTTTGAACATTTTCCGTGTCTTACTCTTCTATACTAAGACGTCAGTGACAATTTTTTTAATTCAAAATAAAATACAATGAGGAAAACACCTCGAGTAAAAAATATACAGATGAATAACGAGGTGATAGAAAGATATTAAAATGGAACTTTACAGGAAGAGAGGTGCTATTTTGGGTTTTTATTATTCTAAATCACAAGGTGGTATTCGTGGTGCCTCCTCCCTAATTTATATCTTCAGGAGAAACATTTTCTGTTGCAATATTGTGATATTTCACCAGTGGTTTCCAAAGGCTTTTCTTGATACTCTTTTGAGAAAGCAATTCATAATATTCATAGGAAACTTTACTAATGAATAGCAGTGGGCTATGATTTTTTAAAAATGTGAAAAGCCTTTTCAACTTATTCTAGACTAATTCTTTCACTTAATACACATTCAGTGATAGTGGGAAATCTTGTTATTTTCTACTTTTAAATGTAATTTATGTGAAATGTATTTCCTTTTTCACAATTTGAAAGGAAATGTCCTTTTGATGGCAGACTGAGCTGATATGAGATGTTATCCTTTCAATTTTAAACATGTAAGAATTCATACAGTGTAATATTTCATATTGTGTAGGTGACAGCTTTAAATACAAAGCAAACTAAAGGTAATACATAGATGTCAGAATTAAGAACCCTCTAAATGAAAGGCATGAAGGACACAAAAACTCTTAACTTTGGGATTTTCAAACTGGATTTTGACCTTGAGCCTGGGGGGCAGGGATGTTAATGTCCACCCAGCAGTGAAAATGGTATCACACCCAGGCCTATTGGACAACTGTATTTCCTTGGCAAATCTATGAAATGAGTCCTGTCTGTGACATGGAGATTCGAATACCTTGCTCATGAGCTCAGGGAATCATCGTATAAGTTGACCATCTACTTGAGAGAGTTAGTAGAAAGGGAATTATCCATTAAAGTAAAAACTTTATGTTCATAGTGGGTGTCAGGTAAAAATTTTTGTTACCTGTCAGGTTGATCAGTCCTTAGCTGAGAAGTTAACATGCTGCTCTGTAATTACAACAACATGTAGGTTTCCTACAGCCCCCAACAAGTATTATTCCATAAGTACGCCATCCCAACTTGGGTAGCTATGGAGTGTATAGAAGAACAATGCCCTGTAAAGAAAAGTTCACAGTGAAAACTATGCACACACACATACATATGTAGATAAACAGAAGGAACGCAATCACTATGAGAACCATAGATGTCACAAACGGCAGAATGCACACCTCAAGAACTAATAATAGACCAATATAAAGGGTAATTTAAAATGTGTGTCTCAAGTGCTCAAAATGATGGAGAAAAACATGCAATTCACAGAGCAAAAACAATGTTATTAAAAAAGAAGATAAACTTGAAAAAAAAAAAAAACCAACCAGTGTAGTAATTCTTGCATGACAAAATATAACCATTAAAATAAAAATCTTAAGAGGACAAGTTTAATCAGTATATAGGTTATACCAAAAGAGAAAATCAGTCAGTCAGAAGGAAATATAAGCAAACCCTAGAGAATCCATTATAGAGAAATAATACATGAAATATAAATGTGAGACAAATTAAGATCCATGCAGAATAGGATAACAAAGATAATGTGAATCTAACAAGAGTACTGCACTTGGAAGCATCTTAATAAAGCTATTGAAAAACTTTAGCATAAAATTTACTATGTTAGTAAATACATAGTACCACAGGCTGGGTGGCTTAAACAATAAAAAAATTATTTTCTCACAGTTCTAGAAGCCAGAATTCCAAGATCAAGGTCGTGGCAGAGTCGATTTCATTCTGAGGTCTCTCTCCTAGGACAGTGGATGGCCACCTTCTCACTCTGTCTTTACATGACCATTTCTCTATGTGCATGCACCCTGGGCATTTCTTTATGTGTCAAAATTTCCTCTTATAGGGACAGATTAGATTAGGGCCCACATCGATGCATTCAAAATCAATGGATTTTGAAGTTCTCTTCTTTAAAGGCCTTATCTCTAAATACAGTCACGTGCTGAGGTAGGAGGTGTCAAGGCTTCAACATAGGAAGTTTTTTTTGTTTTTTGGTTTTTTTTTTGGAGGTGAGAGAGTTGGATGTAATTTAGACCATAACACTTATCAAAGAACAAAAATGGAATTTTTTAAAAAGAACTGACAATCAAAATTGTTATAGAATAGATGCTGGGGCACCTGGGTGGCTCAGTTAGCTAAGCATCTGACGGATGCTGTTCATCGGATCATGTTCTCCTGGTCATAAGATCAAGCCCTGAATAAGGCTCCACGCTGGGCGTGAAGTCTGCTTAAGAGTCTCTCTCTCCCTCTCCCTCTGCCCCTCCCTCCCTTAACAAAATGCCAGGAGGAAATAGAATAACACCTCTCAAATACTGATGGAGAATAATGTCAATCTTGAAATCCATAGTCAGAGACATTATTTCCAAGGAAAAGAATAGGCCTACTCAGAGATAAAAATAGTTACTACTCACATACTTTTCTTAAAAAACTTACTGGTGGCTGAGTTTTAGAAACAAAGTCACTAAATTTTGAGGAAAGAATTGCATACAAATATTAATGTTTAACAAATGATTTCAAACATTTTGGTATGTCTAAGTAGCTATTTATTATAAAAACATATGATGGTCCGATGTAGGCAAATTATTTTGGAGGTTGTTAAAACAAGGTGGGAAAATTGTAGAGTGTATAAAATGAATGGTGGGCATTCTTTTCCTTCATTTAATACACTCTCAGATATTTTCATTTTTTTCTTCTATTGTTAAGAAGCAAGATAGAGGTAGTGAACACATTAGATTTTAGGTAAAACAAAAGGCTTTAAAAATTATATCCATGTAAAAGAGTGCATAATTTCCAAACTAGCAGAAAATGAAAAGAAGTTACAAAAACTTAATAAATTGTGTAAATGTAAGTAAGGAAGAAGACAAACAAACAAAAGAAAGAAGGTAATAAAGCTTGAAGTAAGACCTTAGCGGGAAAAGAGAAAACACCACTGTGTATAAATATCATAAATATGAAGTTGAATGAATAAAAATGTATCCAATAGTTATATAAGTTTCAAAATTCTCATAGAAGTACACTATATTTTGTTTCTTGTTATGTGTGAGTATATATAAAAATAATATATAGTGTATATAATATATATTATGTAAATTACATATTAACATGTATATTAGAAATAAACAAGTAGGAGAAATAATTCATAAACATTAAATTCGAGAGAAAAGAGAATTAAAAAAGAAAGACCTTATGGAGGAATTAAAGAGGTCCCTAATTCTATCCATTGTTTTGTATGGTTATTTTTTAAATCTATAGTATTAAGAAATAAAATAAAATGAAAGGCTGAGTTAAAGTATTTCTAAACTTTTAATTCCTATAATAGTTTGATGCTTTCATATTTCAAATGAATCAGATGTTAAACTCTGATTTTATCGTTGACTGATGAACACCTGTTCCTTGTGTGCAGTCACTGGTCTATAATGCTTTATTTATTTTTTTTATTTTTTTTAATTTTTTTTCAACGTTTATTTATTTTTGGGACAGAGAGAGACAGAGCATGAACGGGGGAGGGGCAGAGAGAGAGGGAGACACAGAATCAGAAACAGGCTCCAGGCTCTGAGCCATCAGCCCAGAGCCTGACGCGGGCCTCGAACTCACGGACCGCGAGAAGTCGGACGCTTAACCGACTGCGCCACCCAGGCGCCCCTGGTCTATAATGCTTTATATGTATTAATGGATTTAATTCTCATAACCCCTAGAACAGGAGGTTGCTATTGCTAAAGCCCTTATAGACTCGTGAGTTTAAATAACTTGGGTAAGGTGATATGTGACAAAACTCAAGTTCCAGTTCTGTCAATCTGGCACACCAGAGCCAATGTCCTTACCTATGGCTCTGTTGTATATTTTAAATATTTTAAAATTGTACTCCAATATTTATGGGAATCAATTTTCACCTCAAAGTAATCGTATCTGGATATTTAAAATGCTTTCTGGGGATGCCTGGGTGGCTCAGTCAGCTAAGAGTCCTACTTTCTTTTGCTCAGGTCATGATCTCCCGGTTGATGAGTTCGAGCCCCGTGTCAGGCTCTGTACTCACAGCTCAGAGCCTGGAGTCTGCTTTGGATTCTGTGTCTCCTCTTCTTTCTCTGCTCCTCCCCTGCTCATTCTCTGTCTCTGTCTCTGTCTCTCTCTCTCTGTCTCTCAAAAATAAATAAACATTACAAAATTAAAAAATAAAATATTTTTTCTGTAATTTCCCCAGTTTTAAGAGCATAGATATAAATGTGTCTTTTCTTTATTACCTAAGAGAAACAACAGCGTTGAATGTAGTGACAAAAGAGAATGAAAAGAGAAAGATGTGAGATTAAACTTTATTAAATCTAAAACAGATTTCAGGCAAAAAGGCTGTCTACTGAATGAGGTGACTATTCAAACCAGGAACAGTAGGACAAAAATGAGCATTTTAAAATAATAGTTTACTGACCAATAATTGCAATAGTTTCTTAACTCCTCAAAGCTTAAGAACCAAAGGTATCAGGTCTTTAATATATTTTGAAAATGCAGAAAGTGTAAAAGACTGACAAAGTACATCGTTAGTAATTAAGATTTACTTTCTTATTTATTGTTTTTATTAATTGTTTTTATTATCATTTTGTTTAAAGTCTATTCAGTAACCAACATGTCCATCCATAGATGAATGGATAAATAATCTGTAGTACATCCAAACAATGAAGTATTATTCAGTGCTAAAAAGAAATGGGACATAAAAAAAGTCTATTCTGTTCACACCTACAATTCCTTTAAGTCAGTTTCTGCTTTACATCACTATTTTTTTTGATAGCATTAATTATCTTTCCCTATCTTTACATTTTCAAACAAATGTTTATGTGTTCCATAAGCAAGGCTATCGTTAAGCTTGCAGATCAAGATTTCAGACAAAAGTAAAATGACTTAATGCAAAATATTTCGATATGGCAAGGCTAAGAGCATCTTTATTTTGCACATGATACACAGGTCAGGCAAATTATGGATTGCTTCTTCTTTTTTTTTTCATTTTCCATTTTCTCAGTGAAAATCTCTTTTATAGTTAAAATGACAATAACGACACAATTACTACTTCAAAACTTTATATTTTAACAAGTGCCACTTTTGAAATGGATGTCTAATAGAACCACTCACACTTGATTTTCATTGCCGTTTTTGAACCATGACATTGCATTATTTAAGTCTTATTGTTTGCTTTCTCAAACTCATTGTTTGCTACTTGGGTAACACTCTCTCAGTGTCAATAATTTTTTTTTTAAACAACATAACTTGTAAATTCAGTTCTGCCCATTAAATTAGATGGGGAGTTGTTAGCATCATTTTGAAGAAAAGATGCATCAGCTTTTTCCTACCATTTTAATTAGGGGATTATATAACATGACTACAAAATCAAGCTGGTGGAATCCATATAAACTCATACACACAGTGTTTATGTACCTGTGTAAGCTGTTCTAATAGCAGCTTTAACTGAGAGGGCCAAAGTTAGATGTGAGGGAAGAAAAAGTCTGAAAAACTCAGTCACACTTGGTAAATAAGAATCCAAGAATCCACACTTGGTAAATACACATCACAGATGTGTAGAAGGAAATGCTGAGAGTTTCACCCCAACCACTATCCAGATACTTGAATGAAAATGCAATGGCCGAGTCCAATGTAACAATAGGTACATCCAAACACATAGAACCTTAAAAATTACTGTATTATGTATTTATTTTTTATGCTTAGTGATAATAAAGACAGGAGTTTTAGTCCAGTTTGTTCACTGTTATGAGTTCCTAGAAGAAGATCTGTCATGTAGTAGGCATGCAAATCCATTTCTTGAATGATAGATTGATGAATTAATATTATGATATAAATATTGGATGAAGTTATACACTATGGTAATTGAAGTATGTGATTCTTGGGAAACAGCTGATAATCAGGAAATCTGATTTTGTTCTTTGTTCTGTCATTACTTGGTTGTGTTAATTAGCCTTGGAGAGGTCACTTAGTATTTGTATCAGTGACACACATTATCAGTTTAAAAAACAATCACAATAAAAAAGAACTTTGGACTAGACTATTTCCAATTTCACACTCTATTATCCATGAGTATTCTATGATTTTCTCATGCAAACAATTAGAGGTAGATATGTCCTAAATGTTAAACACCCGAGATATAAAGAAATATTTGGAATGTATAACAAATTGTAAAAATTGGAAGAATAATTATTGATGTAATGAATTTGTAACTTAATTTTTTTTAATATGCAGGTTGTAGGTTTATGATTAAATTGTAGAATATAATTCTAGGAGTAAAAAGAGAAATGTGCTTCACTGACACTTCCCCACTGTAGAAATACAATAAGGGTAGCAATAAAAACACAAAGTCCAATAATGGGTCACATTATGTTAAGTGCAATGAGGAATTAATCCTTGTGGGACCATGGAAAGGCCAGATCAGGAAGTAGGCCATCGGAGCAAACTTTATTTTTACTCTTGTTAGTTTGCCAAATGCATCTGTAGTTGGAATGGATATTTACTTTCAGAGAATGAAGAATGACCTAAATAGAATTTTTCTTTTTCTTTTTCTGTAAGTTCTTTTATTTATTTTGTGAGAGAGGCACAGAGCTTGATGCGAGACTTGATCTCACAAACCATGAGACCATGACCTGAGTTGAAATCAAGAGTCAGATGTTTAACCTACTAAGCACCCTTCACAGTCACACCTCACAGAATTTTTCTGATGAGGATAAGATGCTGATCCAACAATAAGGCTGTCAATAGTCAATTTCTAGTAGTGATGAAAATGTTACCTTCTGTATATGCATGGAAAGTAGAAGAGGAATGGTTGTACATTAATTTATATTTTACTACCAAGTTAAAAAAAGTCCACCTTTTTAATTCAGAAAGGCCTTAAAGACTGAGAGGAGGATTATATTAGTCATATGGCTAAATTCTCACAATGAGAAAAAATTGGGGGTTTTGATTTAATATCAATATTCATGTACAGCTGAAGGAAACCAATATGATAAAAATGAACATGTATAAAGAAGTATGTAGCGTGTATTAAAATGTATTCACATAAGTGATATGTAGTATAAAGTTAATCTAAAAGACTTAAAAATTTTTTTTAATGTTTATTAAGTTTTGAGAGACTGAGATAGAGCGTGAGCAGGAGAAGGAAACACAGAAATTGAAGCAGGGTCCAGGCTCTGAGATGTCAGCACAGAGCCTGACATGGGACTAGAACTCACAAACCATGAGATCATGACCTGACATGAAGCTTGAAGCTTAAGTGACTGAGCCACCCAGGCGCCCCTAAAAGATGTTCCTAAAGAACAGTTTTCTCATCCGTGTATCAAGTGGTTGACAGTATACGTCTGCCTTTTTCCTCTATATCAGGATAAACCTGGAGGAAGCTTTAGCCACAAGTACGCCATTAAGTTAGGAGGATGCTGAGTGCTTAAATCAAAATGATAGAAAGATGCAGGAAACCAGGAAAATGAATAGAAGTGCAGACATTATAGAACGGTTCTGAGTGAAAAGCCAGAGGGATTTCAGTGCAAACTGTTCACAAATGGTTGTGGGAATACTGGAGCCCAAGCATGAGTTGAACAAGCACCCTTATTGATGCCTGTTTCAGATGGGACATTGTAAATGTGCACAGACAGTTCACTACAGCTGGATTTGGGCCAACGGGAGGTAACATGAGTCACATACCCAAAAACTGCTATGTTACTCAAATGCAGAGTATTATATTTGTTCAATAGGACATGTCCCAGCTCATATTAAATAAACTATAATCTTAGTACATTCAGTGTTCAAAGAGCATTTATGAAACACCAATGTACCATGTTTATAGAAGATGATATTTTTAAATGGTTTTTCTAGGTGTTCTTTCATTGGCCTCATACGACTTTCAGTAGATACACTCATTAGTTCAACAGATATATATCGAGGGTATGGTCTGGCATTCTTCTTCCATGGGAAAGCACTAATGAATGACACAGATGAGGATACAGCTTGCGTGGAGCTTAAATTTCAGTAGAGAAGATGAGTGGTTTATATAGTGCCAGAACTGGTGAAAGTTGGGCTCCTACCATTAATATAAGTTGATTAATATTCACAGACTGATCAATCCTCAAGAAATTTATATTTTCTACATGAAAGATAATGTATCAAATGTTAACAATTGTTCATGTTACTTATAAATAAACTTGATTTATTACTTTTATATGTATTTATAATACTAGACATATATATGATCTACTACTCAGTTTGAGTTTTATGCAAATAAAGATAAAGACTTGGCTGAAACACATATTAGCCCACTAACACTTGTGCGATTGCTTGAATGCTGTTTGAACAATGCTCGAGAATTAGTTGAGTTGGTAGTAAATTAAGGCTAAGGAAATTCTCAGTTTTTATTCTTTGAATAAATCCTCTTATAAACACTTTATAATAGATCAAATGTGCTTTTTATGTTATTCAGGATGTTCTATTTACATATTAAGTTTTAGCAATACATTTTTAGCTTAAAACAGCTTGCATGCATTTTAAAATTGAAAATACCACTCATATATTTCTTATTATTTAAGATTATGCATCAAACATTAGAGAAGGCAGGGTCAGAAAATGCACATGCAGGTTATAGTTGGCATGGCTTCTGATAAAATATGTTTATCTGTTCAGAACGTTGATTCATGTATCATAAGGTAAATTAATAATAGAATATGAAACATCAACATATTTATTTTAATATGTTCATTAATATTTGCATTAATAATTTAAGTAACTGTTAATAGCCATGAAGAAAGATATGCTTATGTTAGTTCATATGCAGTCTATCATGACAAACAAAATATGTTTAGAAGATTGCTGCACATAATCTGATTTTTTTCTGAGGCTTTCATATTTCTTTCCTCTGGTGGAATAGTTTTAGTTATTAATTTCCATAATGAATTGTCCTGCATCCATGTTTGAACCATTAAGAGATGATTAAGGGATGTGACTGTATCGTAGCTATAAACCTATGTTTCTCTGTTCTGGGCTGCTGGGCTGAGACTTGGATCCTGTAAATGACATTCCTCTGTTAATAGTGAGTTCCTAGTAGGTACTGCATTGGGAACACAGGAGGGAAATCAAAAGGTAGGAGTAGGCAGAAGAATGTACCCCTTTATGCATGCATGAAGTTTCTTTTAGCTTTGCCTTAGCAATGCCTTCCTTAGCAGCAACAGAGTGGCAGTTGGTTTCATTATCCAATTTTTCTAGTGTTTCCAAGATTAGTCTAATTATACCAGTAACAGCCAGCCAGAACCTGCTCCTGAGAAATCTGAGTCCTAAACCATGGACTTCTCCCACAATTTTAGGTTATTAAACCCCAGACTCTTCCCATTGTTCACCCTCTTCTAGCGATAGCAGATACTTTGTTAACTTAATGTCTTTCTGACAGTTCAGTTTTCCCTATTTCTTTGCATCCATGCAAAACTTGTGTAACCAATTTCCTATATTTAAAAGCTTGTGTGGTTTCTGTTTTCTTCATGGAAACTTGAATGATATAAAGATGTTTTTTTAATGAGTTTTCTAGAGAAATTTTCTCTTCAAGCACTAAGTATGAGAAAACTGAAGAGTTTTCTAATATTAAGTGTTAACACAAAAAAGGCTGACTTCTGGTCTAGACAAGATGGTGGAGATTTGTTTCCCTGCTCCTCTCTACTAAGTGCAACCGTAAGTCCAAAGGAAACTCTGAAATAAAGAAAGAAAAGACGAACCAGTAGGTACTCCAGGACTAGAGAGAAAGTATATTGGCAGGGAATCTTACCCACTCAACAGAAGACCCAGGTTGATGTTTCCTTAAACCCAACGAAACAACAGAAGTGGCCAAGGTAGGGTTCATTATACCACATATCAAACATATTCAGAGGTGCCTGGCCAAGAAGATGCTCTTCATTCCCACAGAATGGGAAATATCTTTTGCCATCGAGAGCCCCTTGGAAGACTTTCTACTCCCTCAGACATGACTAGTGTGCTTTAGTGGGTGCCTTAGTAGCAGCAGATAAACAAGCAGAGCAAATGAAACAAAACAAAGTTCTAAAAATTAAATTGTCATTTGAGCTGTCATTAAGCAAAGACTTGTGTGCTAAACATAAGCAGAATGACAGACTGCTACAATAATTTATTTATTTATTTATTTATTTATTTATTTATTTATTCTTAATTTTTTTTTTACCATTTATTTATTTTTGAGAGACAAAGAGAGACACAGAGCATAAGCAGGGGAGGGGCAGAGAGAGAAGGAGACACAGAATCTGAAGCAGGCTCCAGACCCTGAGATATCAGCACAGAGTCCAGTGTGGGGCTCGAACCCACAAACCATGAGGTCATGACCTGAGCCAAAGTCAGTTGCTTAACCGACTGAGCTACCCAGACTGTCCAAAAAATTATTTAAACAGGGCTCAAAGTGTGCTAACAGACAAAATTTTAAATGCACATTTGAAAATCACCTATCATGTCAAGAACAAGGAAACTCACGATTAGGTTGAGAAAATACAATGAATTAATGCAAATACTGAAATGAATCAGACATTGGAATTCTCTGACAAGATTTTAAAACAGCTGATAGAAAATTTCTTTTTATTAAGTGTATTTTTAAAAATCTATTTATTTATTTTGAAAGAGAGAGAGAAAGAGAGAGAGCAGGGGAGGGATGGAGAGAGAATTATAAGCAATCAAGCCAGAGGCTGATGCAGGGCTTGAACTCACGAACTGCGAGATCATGACCTGAGCTGATATCAAGAGTTGGACGCTTAACTGACTGAGCCACCCAGGAATCCTGTTATAAAAAATCTTAAACAATAAACTATAAAATCTTGAAGCAAATGAAAACAGAAAATTTGAGCAAAGAAATAAAAGTATAAAAATAAGCAAACAAATTTTAAAACAAACAACATAGCAGAAAGAACAAAACTTGCTATATAAGCTTAGTAGTAGAAAGGATTTGACAGGAGATATAATCAATGAACTTGAAGACAGAGCAATAGAGTTTTTCCAATCTGAACAATAGAGGGAAAATATAGACAGGAAAAAAAAAAGAACAAATCCTCACAAACCTGTGGGATATTAACAAAGTACCCAATATTTGTATCATCAGAATTCCTGCCCCCACCCCTCAAAAAAAAAAAAAGAAAAGAAAAGGAGAATGGAATGGAAAAAGTATTTTTCAAAGTGGCTGAAAACTTCCAAAATTTGACAATAGACATATACATATAGATTCATGAAGCTGAGTGAATCCTAACTAGGATAAATCTGAAGAAAACCATACTAAGACATATCCTAATTAAACCTTCAAAAGCTAAAGAGACAGAAAAGAACTTTGGAAGCAAATTTGGAAACAAATGCGTTAGCCATAGGGAAACACCAAGTTGAATAACAGTGTCTTTTCCATTTGAAATCATGGAGGCAAGAAGGAAACGGCATAACATTTTACAAGTGTTGAAAAAAAGTGTACCATCGACCCCAA
Source organism: Prionailurus viverrinus (assembly GCF_022837055.1). NCBI lineage: Eukaryota > Metazoa > Chordata > Mammalia > Carnivora > Felidae > Prionailurus > Prionailurus viverrinus. The sequence goes on along the minus strand of NC_062569.1, from coordinate 139,534,509 downwards.
ATTCTATATCCAGCAAAAGAACCCATATTCGTCACAAAAGAGGAAAAAATAAAAACAAACTCTATTTAGTTATATAATTATTAGATACTATATAATATATATTGTAATAATTATATATTATGTATATATCAATAGCAGACCTACTTTTAAAGTCTGACTAAAAGAAGTTTATCAGACAAGAAATAAATGATAAAACAGTCTTGGAACATCAAGAAGGAAGTATGAACAGTAATATGGGCACATTGAATAGGCTATATTACTCATAAGTTTAAAAATTGTATTTGAGGGGCGCCTGGGTGGCGCAGTCGGTTAAGCGTCCGACTTCAGCCAGGTCACGATCTCGCGGTCCGTGAGTTCGAGCCCCGCGTCAGGCTCTGGGCTGATGGCTCGGAGCCTGGAGCCTGTTTCCGATTCTGTGTCTCCCTCTCTCTCTGCCCCTCCCCCGTTCATGCTCTGTCTCTCTCTGTCCCAAAAATAAATAAAAACGTTGAAAAAAAAATTTTTTTTAAAAATTGTATTTGATAATTATAACAATTATAACATCAATTTATATTTAAAACTTGGGAATGTGAAGGGACCTAAGCAAAGTGATAAATGTTCATACCAATAGATTTTAGTAAGTCACATAGGTATATCGTAATGCTCAGAAAATGTCTACAGATTTTACAAAAAGATATACTCAAACACATTGAAATAAATAAAGATTGAATCCTAAACAATGTCCAAGTAAATGATAAGAAGGCAAAGAAGAGAAACAATGAAGTACGTAAACTGGAAAACAAGTAATTAAAGGCAGATTTAATTGACGTATCAATAATTATCCTAAAATTAAATACTACAATAATTAAAAGGCAGAAATTGGCAAGGTATATTCCCTCCCTCCATGCACGCGCACACACACACACACACACACACACACACAGACAATACCAACTATACCTTGTCAATAAGAAACTTCAAACTCATTGGAACATTGGCATAGGCATATTGAAAGTGAAAGAATGGAATAAGATATATCATTTAAACATTAGTAAGAAAGCAAGAGTGACTATTATTAATATCAGAGGAAGTAGACCTCAAAGGAAAAAATGATTAGTAGAGACAAAAAGAACATAACATGCTGATAAAAATGGACAATCAATAGGGATCTTAATGTGTAACTATCCTATTGCATGCACAAAACAGAGCCTCAAAATAAATCAAGAAAAAGCTGATGGAGATGAAAGGAGTAGACAACCCAAAAATTATAATTCAGAATTTTGACACCCCACTCTCAGCAATGGATAGTAGTAAGAAGTAATAGACAGGAAATTAGCAAGGATACAAAAAAGCTAAACAATTCCTTACGTGTGTGGGCATTAAATTATAATAGGCAGCAGGTATGTCAAAAACAAGTAGAAATGAAAGTGAAATAATCTATAGGATACTTTTAAGATATGTGAAGCTTTTTTTTCTGAAAGAATGTAAAATTAATACTACAAAACTCAGTCAATGTAGATTTTTTTGGAGAATTTTTCTTAATAACGTTTGAGGTCGAGGCACCTGGGTAGCTCAGTTGGTTGAGTCTGACTTTGGCTCAGGTCATGAACTCATGGTTCGTGGTTTGACCTCTGCTTCAGGCTCTGTGTTCTCAGCTCAGAGCCTAAAGCCTGTTTCAGATTCTGTGTCTCCCTCTCTCTCTGACTCTCCCTCACTCACACTCTATCTCTATCTTTCTCTCTGTCTCAAAAATAAATAGTAACATTAAACATTTTAAAGAAAGTAATGTTTGAGGTGAGTAAAATTGGCTTTTGCAAGTGAGTTACACGTGTGTGTGTGTGTGTGTGTGTGTGTGTGTGCCCAGATGTAGGACAGAGAATGACATTCTAGAAACTGGGAATGATGTGTAGATTCATATAGGTCATGAGTGAAAAGTATAAGAAGAATATTTTGAGAGACTAGGACATTCTTCCTAGCTCATTCTCAATTTCTTGACCTGCTATTCAAAATGAGAGTTTACCCATAATTCTGCATCAAGTAAGTACTCAATATAAGTATGCTATTGATTTTGGAAAACTATCTTAAGTAGATTTGTAATCTGCTCGCCAAAAATTCAAGTATGTCATATAAGTAACATATTGATTTTCATCTATAAGTAATTTAGCCACTCTTCTTTCTATAAAAAGTCTTACAGGATGATGTGTTCACCAAACACTTGTATTAAAAGTAATAAATTTCCTACAACATTTTTACATTATTGAATGATTGAATTGTAGACAGTTTATTTTTTGATGTCAACATTGAACTCATCATTGTGTCATGTTCATGTCATTTTCATTCCATCCATTTAAATAGATAAATGCCTTTAGTCTTCTATGTTAGTTGCTGGATAATAAGATGTCTTGAATAGAAATACTGCCAACAAATTTGTTTGCAATGGCAATAATTAAATAAAGTAATGATGTTGCCTTTGCTTATTTCTCATTGATAATAGGATTCATTTCTTCCAACAATACAAAATCATGGAGGCTGGAAGGAAAATGGAGGAGAGACAGGAGGAAAGGGAAGAGGAAGAAAGAGAAAATTTAATAACATTATATTTACGAAGCCTCTTTTCTTCCCAATTTTAAAGTTTATTTCCTCTGATTCTTTCAAAAAGTTGCATCTCCTCAAGTAAAAAAAGAGGACGGAGAAAGAGACAGATTCATGTCTCAAAAACATTTGTAGTTGGAGTCTAAGTGCTTTCTGACAGATGCCTTCTTTTTAAATAAGAAATGAGCCTATGGTTTATAATAGGGGATAGAATTGGGAAGGAGAGGCAAAGGCAGTGGTCAGAGGTTTAGGAGAATAGAAAATGTGTGAATTCACTGTAGTGGAAAGCACCAGAGTGCGCTCGTTTAAAAGAGAACAAGATAGATGAAACAGTATTGAGTTCCCAAATGAAGCAGATACCCTAAGTTATTTTGAGGCTTAAAAGTGCTGCTGAATGACTTATTCAAGCAGCAGTCACATCCACCATGGCAAAATGCGGGCTTCTTCCCAGGTTAGGGTTTAGCAAGAGTAGCAAAATGAAAAGAGAGTAAATGAAAGGAGTATAGGATAACAACAAAATATGTGACTGAAAGTATCATTTCAATAAAAAATGCATACTTTATTACAGTTCTCTTTAAAATCATTTTAACCATCCTGATCTGAAAAGCGTGTCCTTTCAATTCTATACAATCTAATCACACTTTCTTTCCATTAAAAACAGTACATGGAAAGCACATAGATTTCTTGGGCTACTGTATGTGGTTTCTAATCTTTCTCAACATTGACATTATAGAGCATCATTCTTGTTAGGATACATGTTTTCAACTGTCAGATTTTGGCAATGAAGTTCCTACTTCTTCCTCTTCAAATGTATGCTTGTCATTTAAAATCTAGAAAATAATGTTGAATCTTAAAGTAGCAGGCAAGCTCTCCTTACCAGCTCCTCTCGAAATTCTGAACAGCCTTTTGTTTTTGAAAAGACACTCTTATTATGGAACTAGTTAGGATTTAACCCGAAACCTTTCCCAGAAGATCATAGGAATACAGTAGTCAGAAATAAACACATTTATTCTAAACATGAGAGACATTTTCCCTAAGGTTCTTTTGACAACTGTCTTTGAATGCATGATCTGCTCTTGATAATAATCCCAATCAAGTAAATTTACAAAATGTGTCACACAGATTTTTATCACTTCCCTGAACTGTGAGTCACAGTTATAATTGCTAAGATCTAAGAGAGAAAGAAAGAAAGAAAGAAAGAAAGAAAGAAAGAAAGAAAGAAAAAAATTTTGATGACTGATTGTGTTTTGTGTTTTCTGAGCTGTTGCTAATATTCTTTAAATACAGATATAAAGACTCCTTTGCCTACTTGTGTCAAAGAAGAACAAAGTGAAAATTTACATAAATAAAATTGAAGTATTCTCTTCAGTTTGATTTCTTTTTAGGAAATGGAATTAAAAAAAAAATCAAGTCCAGAGCAACAATCTCATAATAGTAAACCAATTCTTAGAATTAACTTAGATGTTGACTTTTGTTTTATTTTTTTACTCAGAAATTGCTTGAAATAGCTTCTATTATTCACCAACATCACATAAAATAGATATTTGAGAGGGATATTTTCAACGTAGCTTTTAAAAGACTATCAAAAATAATTTAGACATTTGTGGAATGATGGGTTACTACCAATCAGACAAATATTTACTTGAAGCAAATTTCATAGCCCATTGGACTATGTGGATGTGATAAACCACTTTCCATGTAGTAATCAATTTTGTCACAGGTCTGTAGATCTCTCAGCCCATTAGATTGTCATGTCCTAGAAGATATAATATAACCTTCACATGAACTAATTTGACCAAGAGGATTTATCTCCTGTAATTTATAACAAAGTCACGACAAACAGATTTATTTGTGCTTGCATATTTGTGGGGTCAGACAAGGACACAAGTGTTTTCCCATCCTTTGTAATACTAACTCATTTGATTGTCTGGCATTCCAGAATATTTTTTGAACAAAGAAAGAAACTGATCTGTCACTGCTACATGACTTAATGTTATTCTCAATCCTAAAATACGAGAGAACATTTTTCCACCAATAGAGAACAAGAATTGTGTTATAGCTGTGTTATAGTTTATTCAGAAGTCTCTGTCATTCCACTCTGTTCTGTCAGTGATGAGCCATTATTCAGAAGTGATATGCACATGGACTGGCTTTGATATCTTTCATGTTCCTAGTTGACAAGATACTGATCAAAGTTTTCACATTAAGAATGTGAGTTAAAAACAAGACAAAACAAAACAACACAAAACAAAAAAAAAAAACAAAAAACTCCAACAATGTGAGTTTAGTGATACCTGGCTAGCTCAGTTCGTGGAACATGTAGCTCTTAATCTTGGGGTTGTGAATTTGAGCCCCAACCTGTGGTGCAGGGTGTACTTAAAATAAAAACAGTAACAACAACAACAACAACAACAACAATAACAACAACAACAAAAGGAATGTGAGTTTACATCAGCTGCATTAGAATATTGAACCTTTGTTCACAGGCTTTTGGTTGGGTCTTCAAAAGATTTTGCCCAGTTAGGGTAATTTAATATCTGGAATTTGGATGCCAATCTCATCTGTCAAGGTCGTTATCCCCACCCTTCCATTCAATTGCGGATACCAACCAAGTGCTAGTGAATCTCGGAAGAAATTCTCCTTTTGCTGTTTAAAATCACTTGCCGGTGACTCATCGCAAAACTGCTCTTTGAGGATCCTGTCTTTCATTCTTTGTATATGATTGGTTCAGCATCATGTTGAGTGAGAGCATTTTAAATGCTGGCAGGCACGCTGCATGCTTGGACGCTGAGACTTTGCCTGCTACTGAAGTACAATGATCAGAGCTAATGCTGGTGAAACTGACTAAAAAGTCATGGCCTCATATTTTAGCTTTTGGTTACATAGTAACGCTGACTTCCAGAACTCTGTTTGGTCTGGGATTGATGCTACATCTGTCAAAATATTTTGTCTCTCATATTCCCACGGTCCCAATAAACTCTGGTAGAGAAGAGTATCTCAGTGCTTTATAGTTGCTCAGAAACAGACCTCAGAGGAGCTGGAGGGCCGACTGAGCCAAGACTCAAACACATCAATGCTCATATCCAGAGAGAGATCTATGAGCAGAGAAACAAAGAGGGAGAACACAAACACAAGTTGAATTTTACCCTTTTTAAAATAAAGGTGTAAGGGCATCTGCGTGGTTCAGTCAGTTGAGCATCCAACTGTTGATTTAGGCTCAGGTCACGATCCCAGGGTCGTGGGACTATTGATTTAGGCTCAGGTCACGATCAGAGGGTCGTGGGATTGAGCCTCATGTCCAGCTCTGTGCTGCGCGCGGAGCCTGCTTGAGATTCTCTCTCTCCCTCACTCTCTTCCCTCCCTCCCTCACCCTCACCCTCTCTCTTTCTCTCTCTAACATAAAATAAAAAAAATAATAAAGTAAAATAAAGGTGTAAGAATCATCTTTAAAAAACTAAGGTATATAGATGCATACTTAAATATGAGGAGGTAGTCAATCAAGACATTTTTAAAGATTCATCTCTACTGATAGTTCCGGAGAGACGTTTTTTCCTTTTGAATCATGAAAGGAAGAAGTTTCTATAACCAAAATTGTGTCCTTTTAATTAAAAGCTTCCTCTCGCTCCTTCCCAAAGTGGCCTGGGATTTAGTGTGTGTCTGTGTGTGAGAATCAAGTTGGCAAATTTGCATCTTAAATGATGAACTATGGTACAGCAATATTTGTGAGAAAATGTTAGACGCATATAAAGAGGCTTTTAATGAAAATACTGAGTATTTAAACAAATACTGGGACATTTGGATTTTATAATTTATATAGCAGTACTATCAAATTCTATGATGGTTAGTCTTAAATGTCAACTTGGGTAGGCTATAATACCCAGTTGTTTAATCAAACGCTAATCTAGATTTAGATTTAGATGTCAAGGTATTTTGTAGGCGTGATGAATATCTATAATCATTTGACTTTAAGTGAGGAATCTTACCTTCTGTAATGTGGATGGGTCTAATGCAATCAGTTGGTTATCTTCAGACTGTAACAGAAATACCTCTGCAAAGTTTCCAGCCTACAGGCATGCCTACATATTTTAGCCTTTCTGGTCCCTACAAGCAAGTGAACCGATTCTCTAATATCTGTCTGTGCACCCCCCCACCACCCATTTCACATACGGTCGTTATTATTATTATTTTTTTTCCTGTGAAGATCCCTGACTAATAAAAAGAAAATAAGGTTTTTATGATTCAGGGGCTGGGTATGTACAATAACATTAAACCATTACATGAATAATACAGATAGAAGAGTCTCAACAAACAGTACATGACATTGTCATTGACCAGTGGACAGAGGTAGGGGGTCCTGGGTGGCTCAGTCGGTTAAGGGTCTGACTCCTGATTTCACCTCAGGTCATGATCTCATGGTTCGTGAGCTAACGCCCTGCAGTCGGGCTCTGCACTGATTGCATGGAGCCCGCTTGGGATTCTCTCTTTCTCCCTCTCTCTTTGCCCCTCCTCCACTCATGCTCCTTCAAAATAAGTAAATACACATTAAGAAAAAAAGAACTGGGTAGAGGTAAAAACAAATATTTTACAGATTTTCCTGCCTCTGAAGGGACTATCTTTGAAGAGATTGCTGCTGGCTCTAACTGCCAGAGTTGAGGTTGGGAGTTAAGGGAAGGTGGGTTGGGATAATATGGCTAGTAGAAAGTGGATCAGTCACCAATAAAATTGTGGTCAACACTAAAAAAGAAAAACCTATTGACACATATAACAACATGGATGGATCTCAAAGCATTATTCTGAGTGAAAGAAACAGACACAAAAAGAGAACATAGTATAATTCTATTTGGGAAGCTTTGCATAGACACAGTTCATTTATAGTAATAGAAATGAGAACAGGGGTTGTTTCTGAGATGATGGAAATAGATCAGGTAGGAGCACCGAGGGAACCTTCTACCTGTGATAGAAATACGGGTTATGTAAACGCATATGTTTGTTAGTGTGGATCAAACTGAACACTTAGGATCTGTGCATTTCACCATATGTAAATTAAAACTCATTTTTTTAAATGAGAAAAAAGTAAGTCTCGCCATTATAGGGTTTGGGAAATATGCAGCTATTAGAAGCATGTTTTTGAAGTCCGTTTGCTAACACAGGAAAATGATCATGATATAATGTTATATATGAAAAATCTACACAGGTAAATATAACATGACCCTTCTTTTACGGAGAAAGTGTTGTATATATGCATACAAATATTGGAAATAAAGGCAGAAGAACGTCATCAGTGATGATCTATGGATAGCGGGATTTTAGGCACAGTTAGATCATGATGCCAGCAAGGAGTGTACATGACACATTCAAGACCATTTCTAGTTCGTGAGTCTTTCCCTTCCACTGGCTGTGTGCTCTGGGAGGGGGGAGAATGGCTTCACTTAAGATCAATCGTGGCATCTCCATCTAGTAGCATTGTATCTGCTCAACACAGGTGAAAAATGGATTATAATTGGGGATTTTTACTCCGTGCCCTTGCCCTTCCTGTAACTGCACTTGACATCTCTGTTGTGAGAGCACCCGACATGTGGCACCTGGTCATGAGGGCCTTCAGGGATGGTAGAAACAAAATGGAAGTCCAATATAGACATGCTTTATACCATACCCTCTTTCATAGGAAAAAAAGAAGCTTTTACTTGGTGCAGTAAATCTATAATTTACTTTCTTTCAGCATTCTCCTGTAGGGATTTTAATAAGGCTTATTTGACGTAGTGCCAAACAATATAAATAATTATTCGAACACATCTACATCATCCTTCACGCTCTTCTTGACCCTTTAAACCTCCCAAACACAGACTCAATCTTCCCTTGCTTCTCTACATCAGTGACCACCACTCTGGTGCCAACCCCCAGGGCTCTCTTGCAGACAACTATAAGATCCTTCACAGCCAAAGAGATCTATGAAGGCCACATATCAGACACATACACATCATACTATTTCTTCCTCACCGATCCTCACTGGCCCTGTAGGTCTTAAAACTGTCCTATGCTGTTCCTACGGGCCCTTTTCCCTCTCCACCACTCTCCCCCACCCTTCCATCTTTACTCTATTGCCCTTGGCCTCAGAAGCTGAGTTCTCAGGGCCTTTCTATTCTCCCCTTTCCTTTCTGTCTAGAACGTTCTACCCTCTGAACTTCCCAGGATGCCTCCTAATTACCTTTTAGATTTCAGCTTAAATGTCACTTCCTCAGTATTAACACATTGTCCTTTTGCAGTCATCCTCAGAGCACATATTACTGTATGTTTATTTGTTCATTGCCATCTGAACCTGCCTCTCACTAGAATGCAAGCTCTGTGGGTCCACAGGCCTCGTTGTGTTGGTATTTTTTTTTCCATCACTACATCTAAAAACCTAGAATAGTACTGCCGACATCAATAGATATCAGTATAAACTTAATAAATAATTAAACGGATGCTAACGAATGCAATCACAGACATACACACATACTGTTAATGGGATAGACTCAAGTGCACTGGTCACTCTTCAAATTCCTTCTGTATCCTTTTCCGGCCTGTTCTGTGTCCAGGAGGCTGACTCCCCTGGTTTACACTACATAGCCCCTCCAGGTGGCTGCCATTTGTACCAGCAGGAAATAGAGGAATGGGAGGGGAGAACGTGGAGGGAGTTTTTCCAAAGCAGTCCTTTCCCTGCTTTGCTTTCCATGAGGGCAGCTTCTCACTAGGCCCAAACAACACCACTTCCTCTCTCTCTTCTCTTTGGGCCGAGGAAGGGGAAGGGCTTCCCTCTATTGCTAGCGTCTGGACATCTCACCATTCCTTGTCAGGTCCTTTATCCCTGCCCATAGCTCAGGAAACTGTCCCTTCATCAGTCTCTTCATTTGCACACTTTGGGATGAAATGTTTCTTGTTGAAATCTTGTCTTATACATCAGGCAGCTTTCGTTTTGTGTTCTTATAATTTGGCTATCTTTTGTGTATGCACAATTTTTTTTCTTTCTCCCTTATTTACTTTTTTAATTTCTTACTCTGTATTTTTACATTTTCCCCAGGTACTGACATAACAACTAAAAGAGACTTGTATGTGCATCGTGGTGTGTATGTGTGTGTGTGTGTGTGTGTGTGTGTTTGCATGTGTGTGTTTGCATGTATATGTGTGACTGCCATTAAAACTCTGGGCATGGATCTTGGGAACCAGCATGGACAATACTTTGCTTATTGATTTTACTCTAAGTTTGAGAAGAAGTTAGTAGTTGAAAAATATAAGTAACCAATAATGACTAAAAACTGGGCATAATCAATTAAAAGCAGATTTCAGTACATCTGATTTTGCGTTTTACCAATCTCAGCAAGAAATACATACCTTACATCTAATCGCAAATACTCAGAGTGTGAGTTGATAATATGGGAGCACCCCAAATGCAGAAAGAATACAGTTGGAATGCCATCTGAAAAATAAATGACAGTATTTTCCTGGGGGTGGCGCAGAATAGAGCTGAATTTTTCTAAATCATAGAAAGAAAGACAGGAGGCAGTGTATTTATACATTTCAGTGAAACCCAAATGGCTCATGTAGTCTGAAAACCCCTGTTGGAACCAAGTGAAATACTCCCCAGACCATTTCAATCCGCTCATAATCATGGCATTTCTATCTGCAGTGGGAGGGAGATGTGGCTGTCTCAGCACATTTTGCACATTTATTCCATCAGTGAAGATGCTCAAAGTCAATTCTCACTAATGTCCCATAGTCCACTATCCATCCCTTCGTTTGAATGTTAGCTAAACTTCAGAAATGTTAAATAGAAATGACATTAATTTATTTTTTTTAATTTTTTTTCAACGTTTTTTATTTACTTTTGGGACAGAGAGACAGAGCATGAACGGGGGAGGGGCAGAGAGAGAGGGAGACACAGAATCGGAAACAGGCTCCAGGCTCTGAGCCATCAGCCCAGAGCCTGACGCGGGGCTCGAACTCCCGGACCGCGAGGTCGTGACCTGGCTGAAGTCGGAGGCTCAACCGACTGCGCCACCCAGGCGCCCCGAAATGACATTAATTTAAAAGAATAATTTAATACTCATCTCAGTTGGGCAGCAGGTTACTTATATTGATGCAATAAAAAGGATTCCATGTCACTAAACTAAGAGAAGTAAATGTAAGAAAGGCAAGTGAGTTAGATAATATTTTGAAAATACCTCAGATACTTTTGCCGTGCTACTTTCAGATGCTTTCACTGCAAATGTCACTTGGTTATTCATTTGTTTCCCAAATGCTCTAAACTGCCCTAAGAGCAATGATTTGTAACCTCACTGGGGTTACAGTCTCCTCTGAAGAAGTGATGAAAACTATAGCCCTCTCTTAAGCTAAATGTATGTTTAAGGAAAATTGCATGTAATTATATGTCCTCGGATGTTCACATGTTCCGAATTCTTGCTTTAGAGAGGTTTTCTATAAACATAGCATGCAACTACAAATTCTATACATTGATAATATTAAAGTTTTAAATACTTGCCTTTTGCGAAGTCAAGGCTGCGTTTTGACTTTAACTGCCGATCACACGATAGGGTCAGATAAATTTTCTACATATTGTCTTTAATTGTATCTGTCCAGAGACAATATGTGGGTAATCACTTAAAAGTTCATGCAAATTTAAATGAAATAACAATTCAAACAAATAATCGCTGTCATTTGACAAAGGTTACTTAAGGCTCCGTTTATTTTATGGTGTCCTGTCCGAGCTCAGGGGAGGTACATCATTGACCTAGGTATTGGTATACTGACATTGAAATTAAGTTTTAAGATATTTTAAATGCCACCAAGCATAAGACCGGTGACCGAATTATTTTACAACTCTATAATATTAAGGAAAAAGTCTCTGACAGGAAACGTGCTCTAGATCTGTAAAATATACTGCCAAGAATGTCTTGAAATGCCACTCAATGTCCCAAACATGTTGTTAACAAAGATCAACCATAGTTGAATATAAAGAAGTGTAACAAGAAAATAATATGTAATTATTTAAAAACAAAAACTGATCTATATGCTATACAATGTTATCAAAGGTAGAATTATCAAAGACAGAGTAAATAATGACTGGTGGATTCAATAACAGGCAGTAAAGTTTGGTCAGTAAAATATGTTGTTACTATTATAAAATGCAATGTAAATAAAGTTATAACTTAGTTAATTCTAAGCAATACTATAACATGAGTGAATAGAAACAATTTATTGAATATCGGCTACCTGCCAGATACATTTTTATATTATGTCCAGTTATCACAAAATTCCACAAGATTGCATCCCCAGATTTTCAGAGGGCAAATTTAAGAAGTGAGTATAGGGGCGCCTGGGTGGCGCAGTTGGTTAAGCGTCCGACTTCAGCCAGGTCACGATCTCACGGTCCGCGAGTTCGAGCCCCGCATCGGGCTCTGGGCTGATGATGGCTCGGAGCCTGGATCCTGTTTCAGATTCTGTGTCTCCCTCTCTCTCTGCCCCTCCCCCGTTCATGCTCTGTCTCTCTCTGTCCCAAAAATAAAATAAACGTTGAAAAAAAATTTTTTTTAAAAAATAAGTGAGTATAAATCTCAAGGCTGTGTAGATAAGTCCAAAAAAAGATTTAAATCCATGTTTTTCTGGCACAGCCCTTTGACCGAGATCAATATTTAATAATTATCCAGATTATGGAATGACTGGATCTAAATAAATAAACTACTTGCTTTTAGTTATTCTTCTTACTTTTTTATATTATTAGAAAAAAAGGATTTTCAAAATTATGTAGATTAAAAACAAAAACTCTTTGTTTTTGCTTGGAAAAATTACTTATCTTCAAAAACCATCATATTTTACAAATATTTACTGACGGTCGATCCGTAGTGAAAATTTTAAAGCATTATTTGTCAAAGCCGTCTTGTTAGAAAGCCAGAAAATCCTTATTTTCTCATCCACAGGATAAAAGAAATTTGAATAAACCTATTTTTATACATTGAATTTTAATATCCTACTTTTTGTCACCCGGCTAATTTTGTAGCATTCTTGTAGAAATAGCCTCAGATAGAAGCATGCTTAATCCTTTAAGAACTGAACGATCTCATCGTGACAGCCACTCTAACGTAAAAGGGGGTCTTCTTTTGATTTCCCTGCATGGCTTAGCTAATCAGTATTTAACAGGGCAATCAATACTCTGCAAAATTCTTGAAAGAGGGAAAAATGGTCTCTAGCCATGTGAGTTACGATTGCAGAGAAAATACTCCCGTGATGGAAAACAAAGTTAAGAAATTTAAGACGATATAGTTTCTTTGACATAAAATGAAATACAAGACATGTTAATTGTACAGACTTTTAATCCTGGGTTTTATGGTGAATTTAGAAAAAAACCCATAAAAGCAGAAAAAGATATTTTCCCATTTCCTTTCCTTTTCTTATGTTAAGTAGAAAGAGGGAAAAAATGTGCATAGTTCTTGGTGAAAAAAAAGAAGAAAAGGGAATGAAAGAGATACAGAAAGGGCAAAGAGCATAAAATATTGGTACCAATATGTATATCTATATAATAAATATATTAAATAAAAAAATATTTATTTTTAACAAGGAGCCATTGGAAATCAAAAAGCAAGCAATGCTACCACAATAAATGGAAGTGAAGTTTACCAACAAGATTTAAATGTGAGCTTTATTGTACACTGAAAGGAAATGTGCACTGTGAGAAGCGGATATTTTATAACTATGCCTAATTGTCTCAAAAAGACTATCTTTTCATAAATTCAGACAATCTTATTTTTAAAAATTATCTCCTTGATGGAAAAGCCTTCGTCTGACTGGGCCAGCAAATTTGCTTTATCTCTTTTCATTTTCAGTCCTGCTGTGTGTGATACATCGGCAGCTGTATTAGTCAGTGAAATATGGTAACTGTGTAAAATTGTAAAAATCTATAGAAAATCCGTGCTTCACTAAACAATCACTAAAATGCCATCAAATCTCCTGGACAGTTGGCAAATGCTTTATAGTGCACTCATGTTGAGAGTCTTAGCAAGAAAAAAAAAAGAAAAAGATCATATCCTACCCAATACAAATAAGTAAAGATTTGGACACATCATAAAAATATTCTTGAAAAAAAAAACAACAAGGTAATGTATTCAAACACAATTATGAACCCACCACATTTCTCCCTTGCTGGTACTAACACAACTCTAATTTTGTAGCAACCATTTTATGTGCCAGAATATTTTTCTTTGAATGACTAGAAAGCTATTCTCACAAAAAGGAATATTGTTTATATTAGAGCACTATTCTTTCATGTTTTAATAAATATTTAATTTCTTTATTTTTTGAAAACTGCAGCTATCTTCAAGGATTCAGAACTAATCTGGAAGGACTTTATTTGTTTTACAGGTGAAATTAGATTTAACCCGCAGACCATTGCTCGTTCATTTTTGGCAATGGAAGAGTACAAAGTTCTTAGGTCTTCATAAGAGAGTTGGAGGTGCCAGGGTGACTCGGTTCAGCATCTGGCTCTTGATATCGGCTAACGTGGCCTAGGTCGTGATCTCGAGATGGTGGGATTGAACTCCGCGTCCAGCGCCTCTCCCCCGCACTTGACCCCAAGTTGAGGGTGGAGCTTGTCTGGGATTCTCTCTCTGCCCTCCCCCTCAAAATAAATAAGTAAACTTAAAAAAAAATGAGAGAGTTGATTGCTCACATTCTTTGGTGTTTATTTTTGTTTCCACTAAAATGTCAACACTGTAGTAAAGTAAGACTCTCTATGAAGGCCAGTGATTTTTTTTTTAATTTTATGAAATTTACAGACAATGTGTACTTTTCAATTTATCCTATACACTTAGATGCAGTGATGCTGAACAATAGCACATTTTTCTTAGATGGTACTCAACAAACATGCTTACTTGGTCTTACAGTATTGGGGGCAAGTGCTATAAATGATATATACTGAATAAGTAAAATCAGAAGGCAGCAGGTTAATTCTGCTTAGCTCTGTAGAAAAGGAAAAATAATTTTCCATCTGCCATTCTGAGTCTCCTGCTAGAACACCTGTACGAAAAGACAGAGTAACAGGAGAAAAATCAACAGTGGCTTATTAACATGTATACCTCAGGCATACATGGGAGATACCCATGGAAAAATGAGTAAAAACTCTCCAAGGTGACTTAGAATTCAGGCTTGTAGTCCATCTTCAGCTAAAAATAAAACAAACAAAAAAAAAGGGTCAGGGAGGCTAATTATAGGGAGGTGACCCAAAAAAGCCCACTAAACGATAGATTGGTTATGCAGATCTGAGTCAGTGCCTTGTCAAGTGATAAGGGTCTTAAGTTGTCTCTAGTGATTACTTTTTGCTCTTCCTGGTAAAGTGGGGAGGAGGGACACCTTTGTAAGTTTACGCATAACCTTTCGACAAAAGGCAGAGAGCCTTTCTTTATTAGCTTCTTCTCAAATGTTTTCAGCTGAAAATAATCCCTATGCCGATATCTAATGGTGACATGTTCTGTCATTCTTTGGTTGTAATTACTAAACATTGGTATGAAATGAGTAATAGTGCTATTCATTAAGCTGAAAGTTTCTGGAATAAATGTTAAAACTCTGGCCACCAACTATAATTTTGTTCCAAATTCCGGTTGGGTGAGGGGGTTCTCGCACCAAGCAATCCTCTGTGACATTAGCTGGGTATCCTACAATTCAACCCAATTCTGACACTATGTTCTTGGAGATAGCATCAGATCCCACAGAGTAAGAGCTCAGTCCTACGAGAGAGCCCTCCCCCGTCAGATACAAGTCCAGGTTGCCATCTGTGCTTCTGATCAACTGGCTGTAGGCTATAGATCAGAGGTTCCAATGACATCCTCCTTAGGTTTGATTGATTTGCTAAAACAGCTCATAAAACTCAGAGAGATATTTTACTTACTAGATCACTGGTTTATTATAAAAGGATATAAGAACAGCCAAATGGAAGAGACGTGTTAAACAACAAAAATTCAACTGAGTGATTTAAAAGATCAAATTAGCTTTATTGAACAGTTCACGAATCGGGCAGCATCCCGTCTAGCAAACAGAAAGGAGCTCTGACATGCTATAGAAAAGAAAATACTTTTAAATGCAGAGACTGGCATGAAGAAAGGAAATTCTTAGCAAAGAATGCATTATTTTAGGCAAGATTTTCCTCCTCAGAACTATCAGCAACTTTCCTAGCCATGACCAGGAAATTTCATGTTGTCTGGTTAAAGGTGACATTCTTGGGGGATTTGAAGCTGCACTTAGGTTAGGTAGTAAGTCTTGATTTGTTCATGTGGGCCTTAAGATAAGTGACTCCATTTGGAGATATATATATATATATATATATATATATATATATATTTTTTTTTTTTTTTAAACAGATGCAGACAGCAATACATGGGGCAAAGGTATGGAGTATCCATGCCTTTTCCTAGTGCATCACTCTCCCAGAATCTCCAGGTCTGCACAGACTTGTCTTTTTGGACTTTTATGGAGACTTCATTATATAGACATGGTTGATTAAGTCATTGGCCATTAGTGACTGAACTCAATCTGTGGCCCCGTTCTTCTCCCCTTAGTCCTTAGGAGGTGGGACTAAAAGTTCCTACCCTCTCATCCCATGGTTGGTTCTCCTGGCAACCAGCCCTTGATCCTTCCCCGCTTTCCAAAAGCCATCTTAACATAACAGAAGGTACTTTTGTTACTCTCATAATGTAGGAAATTCTAAGGGTTTTAAAACCTTTTTGCCAGAACAGTGGATAAAGACCAAATATATTTCTTGTTAAAAATCATAATTTCACAATTTTGAATGCCCTAAATAGAAATAGATGCTTTTACTCAATGTTTCACTCAGGAGTCAACCAGAGAAAGAGAATGAGGAAGAGATGCATATCATATCAAGAGAATAATTACAAGGAATTGGCTTACCCTATTATAGACTCTTGCTGGACGCGATGAAATCTATTAGAGCAGGATGTCAGGAAAGGCAGGCTGGAACAAGGTGATGCTATTTCCCACAGGTAGACTATCTTCTTCATCAGATAGGTCTCAGTCCTGATCTTAAAGCTTTTCAAAAGAATGAACTAGGCCTATTCAGATTGTCTAGGATGATTTCCCTTACTTAAACTCGACTGATTATGGACTTCAATACCATCTTCAAAATTCATTAACAGTACTGACACCTGTATAAGTGAAATACTGGAGACTGAAGCCCAGCCAAGTTTGCACATCAAACTGGCATCATAATGAGAAGGAGGTGTGGGGGAATAGTTTTCTGATGGTGTTTCAGTGTTAATGAATTTCCACAATGTTTTTGTTAGTACTTGTTTTCTTATTACTGGATACAGTCTATATGTTGAAAGACTTTAACAATCTCTTTACTGTGTCTCAGGTACCTCTCTTGTGTGTAATGATTCCCCACTATGCCAGACAGGGTTGTCAAAAGACAGCCCAAGTATATATCTTATCCCACACATTCTTCTTGCAAAGTAATGTTGATACTCTTCCAAGGGGAGGCAGAATCTACATTTCTTCTCCTTGAACCTGGCCAGACCATTGTAATTGCCTCAGCCAGAAGGAAGTGGCAAGAGTGATGCTGCCTGACTGCTGAGTCCAGGTCAAGAGAGGTGATAAGGCCTCCATTTGGTTCTCTTTTCTTTTTGGAACACATGCCCTATGAATTCAGGCGTCATGTTGAAAGGAAGTCTAGACCACAGGGAGATATCACATGTAAGTGTTCCATCAGACCAACATCATCAGGCAAACATGTTGGTGAGTGAACTGTCTGATGAGCTCAGCACCTAATCTTCAAATCTTACATCTGAGGCCAGAAACATCTGGAGATACAGGAAAGCCATCCCTACCATTCTAAGCCTGAATTTCTCATTCAGAGACTCCCTGCACAAAATAAATACTTGTTATCTTATGTCAGTAACTTTTGAAGTAATTTATAATCTAACTCTAGTAATTAGAATTGCTACCCTGCAACCTCCACAACTCTATTAAGACTCTCAAACCCCATCCCCACAGGATAAGAAAAGGCCACTTGAATATTAGAGAAGCTTCCTGGAATATCCCAATACAGCCACATGGATTAGTTTTGTGATTATTGACTTTCTTGAAACACGGAAACATTACCTCTGCAATTCAACAAAATAGCAAGCCTTTTTCAATGAATATAGAGATTGTTTACTCTTTGTTGTCATTTTGCTTACAAAGATATAAATGTTTGTTTCAATCTTCTAGCTGAATATATTCAAGCATCCTAAGTGTGTCTTCTTATTGTTTCTACTGCATAACTTAATTGGTAAGCCCAATAGCACCAGCAACTGAGGAAGGAAACTACTGTCTATGAAGTCATAGGATGAAAAAATAACGTAGCTGACTGCTTTTTTAATTAACTCTGCCATTATCCTGCTTTGTTTCCTTCTCTGGATTAACAAATATACCAGAGAATAAAGCTACACTTCTCCAGTCAGAGAAAAAACAGGTTAATGTTGTCAGTGTCATCTTACGTTATGTTGGCCAGAGATTCAGGTTGGGTTTTCCTGTAACTTTTCCAGATTCAGTTTCCTTCAGCACTATGAAAGTCTCATACCTCATTAAATGTGGTGAGGTTAGTAAAATGGTTGGCACAAAGCCTAGTATAAACTAATTTTTTTGAGAGGTGGGGGGAGGGGGACAGATGGAGAAGAGAGAGAATCTTAAGTAGGCTTCACTTCCAGTGCAGTCTGACGAGGGGCTCAATCTCATGACTATTAGATCATGACAGGAACCAAAATCAAGAGTCAGACGCTTACCTAAACTAAACCCAGGCACCCCTAACTATGTTTTTAATAAAAGAATAAAAGGTAGGTATAATTCCAGTGAAAATTAAAAAATGAAATTATTCATATTGGCACAATTATGGACATTGTATTGATGCAAAGCATATTATATGTGTGCCGATCTTGAATAAAAGAAAACATAGTATGGTTGGAATATTTTGAAGCAATGCAATGGCTAAGATTCAGAACCTAGAGTTTTATTCAATGAATAATGTAGATACTTTGGCCTTGTTTTCAGGGAAGGTGTTAGGTCCATGATAATCCAATAGTAAGCTCTTTCTTTTGAGTAAAAATACATTATTAATTTTCCATTGCTGTTATAACAAATGAGCTCAAATCTATTAACAGAAAACAACAACAACAACAACAACAACAACACACATTTATTACCTTCCAGTTCTGTAAGTCTGTAGGTCATAAGTCTTGCTACAACATGGCCCAACTGGGTCGTGTGTTTAGAACCTGCAGAGTGAATATTACAGTGTCAATACGGCTGCTTTACTTCCTGCAGGTTCTGGTAGTGAATCTACTTTCAAGCACATCCTGGTAGATGACTAGATGCAGTTCCTTGTTGTAGGACTGAAGTTCCTGTTTCCTTTATTTCTGTCATCCAAGGGCCAGCCTTTCCTCCTCAGAGGCTTCCTGCATTTGTTTTGTCTTAGTCAGTTGGGCTACTCTAACAAAATACCATACGCTGAAGAGCTTAAACAATGAGCAGTTATTTCTCACAGTTCTGGAGGCTAGAGTTCCAAGGTGAAGATGTTGGGACGTTCAGTGTCTGGTGAGGGCCTGCTTTCTCATCCAGACATATAAATATTCTCACTGTGCCCTCACATGGAAGAAAGAAGACAGGAGAGCTCTCTGGGGCCACCTTTATAAAGGCCCTAATCCCATTCATGAAGGATCCATCCTGATGACCTAAGTCCTGCCCAAGTCCACAGCTCCTACTACATCATGTGCCAGGTGAAGAATTCACCAAAGAATTTGAGTGGACACCTTCAGTCCATAACACTTCTCATGCTCTTCATGTGGATGTCTCCTACATTGGTTGTTGGATCCTTCTGATTCTTGGAATATCTCTAACTTCCCCTTTGCTGCAGCTCTCCTGACTCTAATTGGAGAAAGTTCTGAGTTTAAAGACTCATGTGATTAGATTGAGCTTATCCTTAAAACCCAGAGCAACCTCCCTATTTTAAGGCTCTTAACCATAATTTTACCTGTCAAGTCTCTTGCCATTTGGTGTCACGTTCACAAGCTCCAGAGACTGAGGCATGAACAGCCTTGAGGAGCGGGGTTTAAGAGCAAGGCAACATGTTTGATTTGGTGTATGTCCAACACCTATGAACAGTGCATACATTAAGCATGATTTGATCAAGAGTATCTTTTAATCATTAAAAATATATTTTTAATCTTTCTTTAATATTTTAAATTGTAAGTTATATTTATAATTTTAATTGTCTATAATCATGAAATGTCATTTACCATCACCACAATTGCCGGAGTCCAGATCCAGCAGGTCCAAGGGTTCCCAAAGGATGAACGGCGTCGGCGAAAAAGTGAAAATAAAACAAAACTAAAATAAAAATGAAAATAAAAAACTAAAATAAAAAACTAAAATAAAAATGGACACAGGCAACAGCAGTGGGTTGAACGGGCCGATTTATTGCAGTAAATGTGGCATTATATATGCTAGTGGTTTCCTTGTAGCATACGTCATCTATGTTTTTCTAACATTACCTAATTTTGAAAATGTTCCTATGTATAAACAACCTTTAAGAAATAACATGGCAATTTTCCCCTAACTTTCCCGCATACCCTTTGATTATAGATGAATTTCTTACATTATTCCATTGTGCATCGGTGTTTATCTATAATCTACAAAGCATTTGCTTTGCTGTTCTCGTGAAAGGCCCTCCATTTCTCAACACCTCAAGTGGAACAGTTACAGGGACATGACCTCCTAACCACATGAGGCCAGAAGAACAATGTGTTTGCCTCAGTTCGAGGTGCCAGAAAGGGGCTGAAAAGGCCTTAGAAACCCATGCCTCCTACATTCTGAGAGACACCATGCACCTAGGAACCAATGAACCATTCTGTAGCTTAACCGACTAGGTTCAGTCATCATCTGGAATGCCTCTGGGGGGCCAGGTGGGCTTTGGGGTTGAAGTCACCTCTGCCCAGAGATACACTCCTTAGTTGCTGGAGTGGGGCTTTCGGATCCATATGTCTCTCCTTCGTTGGCCGCCTTTGCTGGCAAATGCATGAGGCTAACCCTTCCTGCAAGTAGAGGAGTCTCAATAGGGGATGGCAAGGGCTAAACCTAAGGCCGCACAATTTCTTGTGGAACCTTATTTTCTTTCTTACTGGTTCTTTTCCCAGAGGGCCTGTCGAGGGCAATTCCCCAACACACAATACCCCAGGTACTTTTAAGGCCAAATTACCTAAAAGTGGGAGGACAAGAAGCTTCACTGTCGGTGGGCCGCCTTGCAGTCACCAATCCGTCCACGGCCCGGGCTTTGCCACTCAGGCTGGGTAGCTCGGCTTCCAGCATACAATTTGCAGACATTTCTCATACTTCATTTTGTTTAATGCTCTTTGTTCTTTTTTTAAATTTTTAAAAAAGTTTTAAGTTTATTTATTTTGAGAAAGAGAGAGAACGCATGAACAGGGGAAGATTAGAGAATGGGAGAGAGAGAGAGAATCCCAAGTGGGATCCACATGGCCAGCAGAGAGCCTGACGTGGATCTCAGACTCACAAATCCCTGAGTTCATGACCTGAGCCAAACTCAAGAGTCGGACGTTTAACCAACTGGGCCACCCAGGTGCCCTGGTGGTTTGTTCTTGATGTTAATTCCCTGTCCCCTGTAGCCTCCTGTTTCTGCCTCAGTGGGAAAAGAGGAGCAGTAGTTTTCCTCCATCTACACCTTATCCAGAGCAGCTCTGCATTTAGCTTTTTCAGAAATGAAGCTTTTGCATAATATTAAAAACAAATTTGGAAAATCAATGTTCTCTAATTCAGTGCTTCTTGAACTAGCTGTGGTGAAGAGTCAATTTTTCCAAACTTAATCTTCAGTAAAATACAATGAAAAATGAATTACTATAACAACTGAAAGAAAACAGAGGATTGCAAAGTACAAATCCAAATGTTAAATTGTTAGATTTATTAGTCTAGTAGACTAAATGCTTAGTCTCAATTTTTGTACTTATCTCTTATTGGTAGAGATCATTTTATATATTATCAGTCTTCCACAGAGCATACTTTGAATGGGTGAGATGATAACCTACAAACTGGCAATTGAGGGAATTAGAAATATAGAATTTTTAGCTAATAGATTCCCATCTATCTCTTTGAAGAGCTTAAAATTTTTGACTCATTCCAAACTATCAAAGCACAGAAAGTGATATTTACTATCCCAAATTATAAATATTTTGCTATGTTTATAGCAGTGTTGTCCTACTTGGATGAATTATAAAGGGGGCAATCTTTTGGAAACAAATAAAATCAGCCATTCAAACACAATTCTTTATTGAGAAACATGCCCCTGAAGCCCGTGCAGAAAGAATTGAACCACATCATGTATCTTGGAACGCCAGCACAGCATTGTGTTGACAATAAACTTGAAGGAGAATGAGGTCATTTTTTAGCCAGCTTTCAGAAATTGCCTCTTTGAAATTCTTAGTTTCTTAACTGCAATAAATATCCATGTTTCTAATCTCTAGACTTGAAGAAAAAAAGCTCTATGGCACACAGGTGATTTCTGTGTCAAGCATGGAGGAAAAGAGTCTTGTGTGGAGGAAAACCTAGCCATTAAAATAATTTCAATGTCAGCTGATTTTTCCATGGAGTTCATTCACTGTATTGAAAACAACTATGCCAATGTGAACTTTAATTAACTTAAAGGCTTTTCTAGATGGAAAGAGGATGGAATGTTGATATGTACAGGAAAACTCTGTATGTGTTTTGTATAGAGGATAACTGTAGCAGGTGGGTATGAGGAAATATATTTTCCCTTCTACATAGAAAATTCCCATATATTTATTTTATCATCTGCTTTTATACTTAATTAGCAATCATGGCAAATGAAAATGATATATAACATAGATGTTTTATGACACATATAGATGTAGAATATACTTTTATGTAATGTTAGTATAGATAGATAGACAGATAGACATAGACAAAGGCATAGAAATAGACATAGACTAGACATACAAACACACACACACATACCTATGTAGAATATATTTACATACAATTGTGTGCTCTACAAAAGTTTAATTCTTCATGTGATAAGGGTTTTAAAAATGTTGGATGACCGGTCAGCTCCAGAGGAAAGTAAGGAAAAATTTCAGGTGAGGAAATTTGTGGTTGCCTTTAGTATTTCCAAGCCTTAGGTATCGAATGAAATGATGCCAATGGAGACACTTAAATCCTTTGTCTCTCAAGACGCCAACTTCCCTGGTTGCACCAGAAACAATGGAGAAGTATTTTTCACCAGCCCAAGACATTGAAATATTTTCCCAAGTCATTGAAATATTTCCTGAGACTATGGACAAGTACAAGTGTAGAAAACACCTGGGAATAGAAGAAGGTAGTAAGTGGGAAGCATGGATATCATTCTTAAAGTCATTCTGAAAATAACAAAGTTTAGCGGCTCCTGGATGGATCAGTTGGGTGAGCGTCCAGCTCTTGATTTCAGCTTAGGTCATGATCCCAAAGTTGAATTGAGCCCCAATTCTGGCTCCACGCTGAATGTGAAGCATGCTTGAGATTCTCTCTCTCTCTCTCTCTCTCTCTCTCTCTCTCTCTCTCCCTCTGTCCCTCTCCCTCTCTCTCTCTCTCTCTCTCTCTCAAATAAACAGGTTTTAAATAAAAATTTAAAAAAAAACCAAAGTTTATTATGGTATAGTCACTTAAAAGGTAGAAATATGATTTGGAAGGGCACCTGGGTGGCTTAATCGGTTAAGCCACCTACTTTGGCTCAGGTCATGATCTCACCATAGGTGAGTTCCAGCCCTGCATCAGGCCCTGTGCTGACAGCTCCAAGCCTGGAGCCTGCTTTGGATTCTGTGTCTCCCTCTTTCTTGTCTCCTCCCCTGCTCGCACTCTGTATCTCTCTCTCTCTCTCTCAAAAATAAACAAACGTTAAAATTAAAAATAAATAAATAAATATGATTTGGAAAAAGAAGTTAATTAGATGTGGCTGTTTAATATTAGTACATAATATATGTCACAACGGGACATTTACAGTAATACAGGAAATGACTATTAAGATAACTGCTCTTAATTGTATTTGTCTTTTAGAAGTGTAATTTGCCTGAATTGTTATCTCTGATGGAGGCTGTACCAGATGTCAACCAGGTATGGGATTGCCAGGGGTTAATTTCTGCTTCCATGGAAACTACCCCATGTCCCTTGGTTTTAAGTGACTTCCTGCAAGCTGACACATGGAAACACCTGCTCAGAGAAACGACTTTCTTAGCAATGAAGCCCCATGCTGGGAGGAGAAAGAGCCTTTTGTGTTGAACTTCATTTACATTAAATATACCAGATAATGTTTCTAGTAATTTGAAGGCTACATTCTGAGAATACACTGATCTGTGATAAAAGGAGTGTCCATTTGTGAATATGAAAGTTAAAAGTTTAAGAGCATCTTTTTTTCTCAGGTCAGAGGCTGGGATCCAGGTTATCAAGGATGTTGTTGTAGAGACGTTCATTGATACCAAAATGGGATAATTAAGGATGAGATAATTGAGGCGTAGACCTCAAGGAGCTATCAACCTAGTCGTAAAGCAGAAAATAAAAAAAAAGATAATTCTAAGACAAATGCCAACTCTAGTAAACAATAATAAGTATACATGACATTGGGGCGCCTGGGGGGCTCAGTTGGTTAAGCGTCAGGCTCTTGTGTTCAGCTCAGGTCATGATCTCACAGTTCATGTGGTTGAGCCCTTCATCAGGCTCTGTGCTAACAGTGTGGAACCTGCTTGGGATTCTCCGTCTCCCTCTTTCTGCCCTTCCCCTGCTTGCTCTCTCTCTCTCTCTCTCTCTCTCTCTCTCTCCCAAAATAAATAAACAGTAAAAAAATTTAAAAAGTATTTAGGGGTCCTTTGGTGGCTCAGACCGTTAAGTGTCTGACTTTGTCTCGGGTCATGATCTCACGGTTCATGGGTTCCAGCCCCGTGTTGGCTCTGTGCTGACAACTCAGAGCCTGGAGCCTGCTGCAGATTCTGTGTCTCCCTCTCTCTCTACCCTCCCCTACTCATGATCAGTTTCTGTCTCTCTCAAAAATAAACAAACATTAAAAAAATTAAAAACAAATATTTAGAAAGGGTAAGTTACCCCAGTTAGAGAAGCACAAATCATGAGGAGTTGCCTGAACTAGTTAACACGTGAACTAAATATTAAAGGAAAAGTCAAGTGTGCAGCCTAATGAATGAGACAAGGAGAATGTCATAACGGAGTGGGGGCAAGAGCAGCTTAATAAAATCATAGAGAATGGAAGCCATTGTCTGGAGCGAGTCAGGAAATAGCAGTGATTTGGGGTCTTCGAAGTATAAAATACAAGGGAGGAAGGGATCTAAAGGGGGGAATCCTATGATATGGGTAATATGTACTGTTTGATAGTCTAGATCTTTATAATAGAGTATGTAGACTATATTCTTAAAGGTTAGGAACCAGAGAAAGCTATAAAGCACAGAAATGCATGGTGTGATATGGCTTTTCACATAGGTGACTCTAGGAGCCAAGACATAAGTGGAATGAGGCCAAGAACCGATTGGAGACCCTTCCAATTGACAAGCATTAAGTGATAAAGATCCAACAGAAAACAAAAGAGAGGAACACCATGCCGTTCAATATATACTATATGCAATTTCTATGGGACTCTAAATTCTGCCACTTAATGTGACTTTGGGTATAAAAGGAGGTACATAGTTGGGCTCAGCCTGATATTCAAACTATAAGCTTTTATGTTTCTATTTAATGACAAAATATTTTATATGGTTAAAGAATAGATATTATAAATTGACCAGTGTTCCTTGTTTCTATGTAGTTCCTGCATTATGTGATTTAAATGTTGCATACTTTAACTGTGTTACCTGTATTTCTCACTTTGAAATGAGTGTTAAAATGGTACTAAAACTTGACAGGGTTATATTCTTTTCCACAGAGACTGACCATCCAGGTTAATGCTCTGTTTTAAATTTGATATTATCTAACTATGAAGAGGCTATGTTTTTTCTTTATAACCTTATTCATCATTTAAACAAAGTACTTTGACAGTTTTTGGAGGCATGGAAAAAGCCCAGGACTCTCTTGATTAAATGCTAATGAGTATTTTTTTTTTCTGGAAACTCAGTAGCACACAGATTTGAAACATAATATTGAGCTAAAAGCTTTCACTGAATATTGCCAATATCCACTCTAAAGAAAACGCTGTCCACTCTATTATATAATTGTTGATTTCCTGTTTTGCCATCAGTAAATATAGGTTTTGAGAAGCTAATTCAATCTTAAAATCTCATACAACTAAAAAAGACATATATATATATATACACCTAGTAACAAGAATAGGTTTTTCCAATAACATGTGATGTCAGTGAACCTTGATAAGGATTATTTCTTATACTCTGTTTTAGGGAAGAAAAATTTGGTGTAATTGGGACTCAAAGTTACTTGAAAGAGTTAATAAAACATGGGCATACATTCATAAATATATATATATGTATATATATACATATATATATATATATATATATATATAATGTCATGTAGGATGCTAATTGTTTATGCCTAACTCAAATAAGGAGAAAAAGGCTTTTTTGCCTTGGGAAAGAAAAATCTGTCATATTAAAATTGTGTTTGCTAGGTGTTATGAAACTCAGATCTCCAGTTTTAGGTTGGGAACCATATTATTTCAATAAAGAACACCCCTTTTAAGAATTGATATAAACTTTACTTAGGCGAAAACATTGTGAACATTTTGTTAGAGATCTGGAAGTACTTACAGTGATCAAAGACATACACAGTACTTTCAAGCAATTTGAATCACAGAAGAAGGAGTACTACAATGAAAAGTCAATCTTTCATTATTGAATTTTGCTTCTTCTTTACCCTGCCTCAGCCCAATATGTGTTACCGCGAGAAGGTGGTTGAATTTATTTAAGAACAACGAGAGCATTTGGGAATTCGCAATACTTGTGCCCAAACCAGGAACTGTAACCATGTCTATTCTGTCCAAATATTATAACGAAGGCGTGGAAATTTCTCAGTGAAAGGGGAGCCAAGGAAAACTATTGAAGAACAACGTGTGTGGTGTTACGGAGGGGGATGATTGGGATAAGAACAGGGAAGTGGGAAAAGGAAAACCTGAGAAATTCCGTGTCGTCCCCTTCTCTCCTCTCTGCACTGTTTTATCCAGACTCTACATTGTCCACTAAGTCAGGCACATCATTGTCCAGGATCTTGGTCTCACCAATTTAGGGGATATTTTTACATTTTTGTCTTTTCAGCATCGTCATAGGAGAAAACAAATGTGACCTGATAAACTTTTAATTTAATAAGGGACAACATTAGGGGCACCTGGGTGACTCAGTCGATTAAGCGTCCAACTTCAGCTCAGATCGTGATCTTGGAGTTTGTGAGTTCAAGCCCCGTTAGGGTTAGCCTGCTTCAGATTCTGTCTCCCTAGTTCTCTGCCCCTCCCCCACTTGTGCTCTTTCTCTCTCTCAAAAAATAATAAAAAAAATAAATAATAATGGACATTAATCAGGCAACCTTATTATGTGAAATAGTATTTTGAAAAACATTTTAGACAGTTAAATTAAAAGGCATACAATAATTTTCTGAAGACAAGAGTAAAAACAAGTAATTTCTAAAAGAATTAATAAAGTCCACACAGTCTATAAAATAAGAATGCATACTTCAAATGTTCTTGTAAATAGTTGTAACTTACTCTGCAGCTATAAACACACTTTCTTTGTAATATTTACTTTAATATTCATACACATGTTTAATTCAATTTACTTGCTCCCACAATTGCCCACACCACCAGTGATATCATTCGTGGTTCTGAATAAAGGATGTTTCAGGCTTATAAAATTTCTTAAAACTAAATGAAATTAAAAATAAAATATTTATTCTCTAAGACCATGGATCAAACTTTTGTATTTTAAAATTTTTATATCTATTTCCATCTTTAATTCATTTACCACGTAAATTTACCATGACAAAATAGTTAAAAATGCTATCAATGCATATTCTAAAAAAGCTCATTTTATTTCATAATGCATTTCCCTTTTTACCTGAATGATCTTCCCCTCCTGTTTGAAAGAGTTACAGAAACAGCACCATGTGAAATTGAAACTGGAAAATTTCCAGTAAGTGTGCTTAAACATATAGCCCCAATAAATAACATTATGGGCCACCTGGGTGGCTCAGTCGGGTTGAGGGTCCTACCAGGGCTCAGGTCATGAACTCAAGGTTCACGGGTTTGAGTCCCATGTCGGGTTCTGTGCTGACAGCGCAGAGCCTGGAGCCTGCTTCAGATTCTGTGTCTCCCTCTCTGCGCTTCCACTGCTCATGCTCTATTTCTCTCTCTCTCTCCCTCAAAAATAAACGAACATTAAAAAATTAAAAAGAAATAACTCATTATCAAGAAACGATAATTATGAGGCCCTTTCCTTAAAAATAAAGAACTAGCATTTTTTGGTCATTTACTAGATTTCAGACTAGGAGTTATGTGAGGCTCATAAATTATCCTATTTAATCTTCACAGGAGTTCAGGGCTTAGAAGTGCTAACCCCTGAGCAGTTGAAAATTATGTATAACTTATGACTCCTCCGAACCCTCACCACTAATAGCCTACTGTGGACAGACATTACTGATAACATAAACAATCAATTAATACATATTTTGTATGTTATGTGTATCACGCACTGTATTCTTACAATCAAGTAAACGAGGTGAAAATATTAAGGAAAGCATAAGGAAGAGAAAATGCATTTACACTACTGTACTGTATTTATGTAAAGGAATCCACATCTAAGGGAATCTGTGCAGTTCAAACCTGTGCTGTTTAAGGGTCTGGGTCAGCCTTCTTACCCCACATTTTAAAATGAGAAAACTAGAATGTTAAAAGATTGATGCGCATGAACACTCATGATCTCACAGCCGTTATATACAGTGTAGTAGAAACTACTTGTGCTCACCATATTGGGCTCTCCTCTCTTTCCGGGGATTTTGGGAAACCTTCCAGCTTTCCAGGAAGTTAGACTGGAGCCCTGGGACCAAACTAGCTGGTTGACTGTAAAAGGGAGTTGGTATCACTTTTGGTAGGAGGCATTTAGAAGCAAGTGGAAGTTCACACTGTTTCTTCCACTGCCACTGCCCTCAGGGCAGCCTCAGGTTGAGATTCAGTTACTGTAAAATAGAGGCAGCTTAAATTTCTGAGCCACAACAAGTATAAAATTGCCCTAGAGAGCAGCCAACTAACAGGCATTGGACTTGAGACGAGTGAGAACTAATATTTGTTGGGTTAGATCCAGGGTATGTTTGTAACAATAGTAGTCTATCAAATCCTAAATAATGGATACAATGTGGAAGGTACCAGAAAATACTTTCTTGTTTTGTCCAAAATACAACAGGTATGAATATGTTTTCAATCAATGCCATACAGAGTGAGTCATTTTAGGGGTAGGGTTGATTTTTCTTCCTGGGTGAGACACATTGGCATAAAAACTAGTATTAAGTGGACATTGAATAAGATGGCTTCTGAAGCCTTTTTCAGTCTTAGATACCCATGAATAAAATAACATGCATTCTCTAAAAACAAAATGATTCAGAAAAAAATATATATATATAAGAATGGCAGGGTCACAGGCTTTCTCATTAACGATTTGTTTTGCTTTCATGAACATTTGCGTACATTAGTATTTTGAATACCCCTATGTGAAAAGTAGAATTTGGAGAGGTTTCCAAGTGGTTAAACATCACCAAAATGAAATTTGTTCTCCTTCTTTAGTTCATGGATGTGTACGAACATATGTATCTGCACATGTACAACTTGTGCACATACTCCACTGTTCTAGCCATTGGAATTCATTATAAACGATGTTCCAGAAACATCTTTCTTAATTATCAGAAAGACTCCAAATGTTGCTGTTTCTGGAGAAAGAGTTCCTGGCAATACCAGGACTGATTAAAACAGACATAGAGGTGTAACGCTTTTTCACCCTGGGAATATTGGAACAAAGATTCAACCTATGTTTTGAAACAGCTTTCCATTTTCTTAGTAACACATTCAGAAATAGGCTTTTAACACGTGAAGAAAGTCCTTGGGATTAATCTTCACGGTGGTCTCTTTTTGCTTTTCTCCTCCTGTCTGTTCGTTAACTACCATGAAGAGCCAGGAATCCCACTTTCAACATAGGTAAGCTGGACTAGAAAGGAATAAAAGAAGAAAGAAAAGGTGACCTGAAGGACCATTGAACTCCATTTTTGTTTTTACTACACTGTTCCACCACTGTCCTCAAATAGAATCTGCTTTTTGGCCACATGAACCTACTGGGGACATGTTTCCTAGTCTCCTCAATGAAGGAAGACAAATACTCGCTTTTCCTATAGAAGTTCTGTATTTCAAGAAAATTTAACAGCTGTCATCCGCCAGAATATGATTCCTGTTTCTTAAGTTAGCCATTTTGCAACAGTTTTATCATTTGTATCTAAAGCCCAATTTATCCTCAAATATCCAGGAAAATATACTCATCATGTATAGTCAATACTTTCTTTGAAAATTTGATTTGTAGATTTGAATTACCTTAAAATATTTAGTGTAAATCTTACATAAAACCTGCTAGCAAAGGTAAAAGATGATTTTGATGAGTCAGTGTCAATTAATTAAAAAGGAATGGATTTCATAGCTATATGGAAAATGGCAGACAGTAGTCTGAGAGTGAAATAAAATTAAAAGTAAATTAAAGCTTTGCAGGTACAAAATTTACCCCGGGTCCATTTAAAAGCACTATGTAGAAAAACAGTTGGATCTAAAAAAGAAAGGGATGTTAGAGGCAAAAACTAACAAACGGACAAAAACTCTGTATTATTTTGTGGCAAAATATGCAGTTATGTAGTGACATTTATGAAATATGGTACTTTAAATTCTTATTAATTTTCCAGAGGAAAAATGGATTAGAAGCCAAAGAACAAGAAAAATATGATAATTTACTTAGTGTAAAAGAAGAGATTGAGATATTTAATTGTTACTCATTGAAAAACAAGATGGCCAATTGATTGTAATGAAAATGAATAAACTCAAGTGAAGAATCATGCATTATAATTATCTTCTATCTTGACACTCTTTTCTTCATTTCTGTGATATCTTGCCTATTCAATATGACAACACTGTTGATTCAGCCTTAAAAATAAATGTTGAAGTGTTATTTTGTTGAAAGAGAATAATACAAATATAATACGAAATATAAAATCATAGAAACAAACAAAATCATCTACAAAATCATAGAAACAAACAAAATCATCTTATGTTCCTCGGATATTGAAAGCGGAAGTGTAGGGATTAGCTCAGGAAAGTCCATACAAGGAGATTATCACAAATTCTCCATAGGCCACCAATTTCTTCTTAGGCTTCAATAGACTTCCAATTTTAGTCTTTTTGATGTCCTTCTTTCCAAATCCTTCACTGTTTTACTATTTATAACATTTCTGTAAAGTAGCACAATTTTCAAGGACCAAATCCCATTTTCTAGGGTCTTTTCTTTAGTTAATCTGAAATCACATTCCTGGGAAAAAAATATTCTGAAGCAGCTTTGAGTGATAGGTGTGTAATCACAAGTGCTCTAAGGAATAACTCCTGAAAAGGAGTGATAGAAACAAGGAGAGGGAGAAACTGGATGCAATCCAGAAGTTTCCACGGATCCTATGGATTTGGAATGGCCCATGAATTTTGCCTCAAATTAAGGCAAATTGGTCCGGTCTTTATTTGGACCTTCCTACTGACAAGTTATTGAATGTCAGAAGAGATGATAGACAGATACATCATAGCTAGCTAGCTAGCTAGCTAGACAGATAAAGATGGATGATAGATAGATAGACCCACCAGAGAAGATAATGTTGAATTCAGTTTTATGTAAGTTTTAAGGTCTGTGTCCAGTTTCATTATTTTGCATAAGGACATACAAATTTTTCAGCACCATCTGTTGAGAAAACCATCACCTTTGTGTGAACTGCATTTGTGCCCTTACTAAAAATCAGTTGTCTATATTTCTGTTAATCTATTGCTGGGCTCTATAGTTTATATTTAAGAGGTATCTTTCAAATTTTGGATGGGTTTCTTTATAATAATGTGGTACAGTTATTAGATCATTAAAAAAGAAAATATTTTTGGGTATATATTATAACAGGTAACTGGAGAAACTGAACCATATTAAGATGGCATATATTTGGACTCAGAATTGAACTTGAAACTTGCTGTGCTGTGTGTGTGTGTGTGTATATATATATATATATATATATATACACACACACACACACATATATATGTGTGTATATATACATATATATACATATATATGTGTGTATATATACATATATACACATATATATGTATATATATGTATATGTGTATATATGTATATATACGTATATATTTATATATATGTACATATATATACACGTATATATATATACACTTATATATGTACATATATACATATATATGTACATATATAAGTGTATTGTATTGTATTGTATTGTAGGTTTCTTTGTTTTTAAGTCTTGATTTCCACAACTTTATATATGTACATATATAAGTGTATTGTATTGTATTGTATTGTATTGTATTGTTGGTTTCTTTGTTTTTAAGTCTTGATTTCCACAACTTTAAAATGAGCATAGTAGTTGCTGATTTTATAAGAACATATTAAATTTATAAGAACATATCTAAATTACATAAAGTATTATAGGATTTCTAAGATAGGTCAGATTTTCATTATTAACTTTTATATTTGTAATTATGTGTTTTAAATTTTGTCATAATCAAAAATTGAATCCCTGACTTATTTCACTTCGGATAATATTCTCTAGCTCCCTCCATGTTGTTGCAAATGGAGCTAGAGTATATTATGCTAAATGAAACAAGTCAGTAGAGAAATACAAATACCATATGTGGAATTTACGGGAAAATAAAAGAAATAAAAATAAATAAGTAAAGGGAAGAAAAGAAAGAGAGATAGAGAGAGAGAAAGAGAGAGAGAGAGAGAAAACAAGAAACAGATTCTCTATAGAGAATAAACTGGTGATTACCAGAGGGGAGGTCGGTGGGAGATGGGTTAAATAGGTGATGGGGATTAAGGAGTATACTAGTTGTGATGAGCACTGGGTGTTGTATGGAAATGTTGCATCACTTATTGTACACCTGAAATTAATATCATATTGTATGTTAGCTAACTGGAATTTAAATAAAAACTTAAAAAAATAAATCATTAAGGGCATATTTTGGATCAGTAAGATGACTCCTTTACAACCAAATGCAGCATACGATTTTTTAATCCATTTCTCTATCTATGGCAAACAATTCAAATGATACAAGGTCAACACCGCAAATGAGGATTTTACTGTGGTTTAAATATAGCAAGTGGTAGGGACATGCAGGATGAGAATGTGTAAAGTCTGATAGGCACACTGAATTAAAACAAGATGACAAAAGCAAGACAAACATACCATAATTATCCTTAGTTACCTCCCAAAGGCCATATCTCCAAATACTATCACATTGGGACTTAGGGATTCAACATATGAATTTCAGGGACACAGATGAGTCCATAGCAACTGGCTAAACTAAATGAACTAAATGAATATAATAAATGAACTAAATGAATATAATAAATGAACTAAAACAATATAAGGCTTAGAGGGAATGTTGTAGGAGTAGAAGAAAGGGCGGGCCGGGGGGGGGAGGGGAAGCTGAATTTGCAAAGTTTTGTCAGGAAAACTGAGTAGGATACATGAACTATATAAAGTTTGGGAGAAACTTGATAGAGGAGAGAGGAAGGATGCTTCACGTAGAGGGAATAACAGAAGCAGAGAGATAAGAGAGTCCCTTATGCAGACAATGGGATTAGTGAGTTCCATCTTAATGGAGAAGAGAGAGTTTGAGATCAGAAAAAGATTGAGACTGCGAAAGTTCACTGGATGTAAGTATTAAGGTTTGTGTGTATCATGCTTGTGGAATAGGAAATTAATCCTGTGGGTCACACTTTTGCTTAGTTATTTATAGGGACTGAACTGGACAAGGTAAACAAAGGAGGTAGTTTCCTTGACATAGGGGTAAACTTACTCCAAATTCGTTCACTACTGGCAATAATATTAATGTGTTTGGTTTGCTATTGAGTATATCATCACGGTAACAAAAAGTGAACATAACCATTGTTTTTCTTATAGAATAAAGGCCTGACCCAGATATTGGCATTGCTCTGGCTTATTGAGAATACCCGAACCTGTAAGGGTTAAGAATATAGGATATTGGATGTTATCAATGGCATATATAATAATCTATAGTTACAGTCACTTTGAAGTTATATATCCAGAGCCAGTAAATAGCTGAATTATGGTTTTAAAAATATAGGCAGCATATTAAATGGAAAAAGTTTAAATAGCTCAATTTTGATTTATTTTTGCATTTAGAGAAAAAAATAAGTTAAAGTTTATTACAAAGATATATTATCTCCTAGAATATATTATCTCCTTGGAATATGTCTTTCATATAAAGTATAATTTTATATATTGAAAATTTAAGGGTCTTAGTGATCAGATTCTTGATCAATAAACATTATTATGGCATAGGTCACTCAGAGCTTGCATAATTATCAGAATATTAATAATTCTGATTGGGTCTTGCCATTGTTATTTTCTTGACTTCCATTTCACAGATGATGACCTGACGTCCTTCTGTCCACTTATTGAAGAATGTTGATTATTTTTAGGATTTATCCAATGACATCATTTTTATATGCAAGATGCTGATGGGAAGAGAGGAATTGTATTCAGAGAGGTTTTACCAAAATGACTACCCCTACAGGGGTACTTGTGTATTAAATTTAACTCAATTCATGACAAGTTTAATCCACAAGGAGCGATTTGGGGAAAGATGATAAAGATAAACAGACATTAAAAAAATAATTTTCCTTTCAGGATTTGCAGCACATGCACCCAAAGAGATTTAAGTCAAACAACCATGTAACCACATGTTTCGTGTGTGACTTACTCAGAGAATGTAGCCAAAAATGGGAAAATGTGAAATTGCTAAATCAACAAATGTCTACAATGATGGTAAAATACACGAAAAAGCCCCTTATCTTATGTAACTAAAATAAACATTTGGTCAAAAATCATTAAATCTAGTCATAAAAAATCATAAGTTCTTTTTTTAATTTATTTTAACGTTTATTAATTATTGAGAGACAGAGACAGACAGAACATGAGCATGGGACGGGCAAAGAGAGAGGGAGACACAGAATCCGAAGCAGGCTCCAGGCTCCAAGCTGTCAGCACAGAGCCCGATGCGGGGCTCGAACCCACAAACCGCGAGATCATGACCTGAGCCGAAGTCGGACGCTTAACCGACTGAGCCACCCAGGCGCCCCCAAAAATCATAAAGTCTTTTAATAAATACCTCTTTAAAAGAATTTAGAGCACATAAAATTTCATTTTTACATCAATCTTGTGAAATACGACCAAGTGATTTTCTTTAAGCATAAAGTTCTGCATCATCTTTCTTCCAAAAGAAAGATACATTCAAAAGAAAGAAAATTATACAATTTTAAATTTGTTTTTGCTTTTAGCAGGGGTGAGCGCTTCAAGTTACTTAGAAAATAATTTCAGTGTAATTCTTGATTTTGACAGTTCTTCTCTAGCTCGATCCCTTACTCCTCAGAACACTCATTTTGAAACTTTCCTTTATTGAATCTAAGTCTTTTTGCTTGGTTTCCTTAGGGAGAAAAAGCAACAATTCCTCTTTGTTTGTTTGCACTCA
Source organism: Prionailurus viverrinus (assembly GCF_022837055.1). NCBI lineage: Eukaryota > Metazoa > Chordata > Mammalia > Carnivora > Felidae > Prionailurus > Prionailurus viverrinus. The sequence goes on along the minus strand of NC_062569.1, from coordinate 139,499,066 downwards.
TACTTTACCAGTTGAGGTAATGAGTGTACAACCAGTATACATGTGTTTTGAAACCTTCACAATTGATTTTTAATAGGCACACTACCGTTGGGTGCAAAAGTGCCTGGGATGTATTAAGTGATGGCCACGGGTTGCGGGAAACAAGATATGTTACAGAGGACATAATAAACGTTGGTTGTGCAGACCCTGAGCTACGGACCCAGTTATATAATTCTCTGCCATCTTAAATCTCTATGTTACAACACAGACAAGTTATAGAAACATAAAACCTTTTCTAAGTTTGTATGTTTATCAAAGGTATCTTGATTATACATCTGGGTGCAGAGCATAAGCTGTGAATCAGTGCTAAGATTAACTTAAAAGAGTTCAGATACATTTATGTATCTCTGAGAGTAGAAAGACGATGACCATGGCTCATTTCCATGAGTATGGCTTCTTGGAGTCCTAGTACCATTCAGATTAAGCTGCGTCTCTGTGTCTTTGTCTGTGATACCTGAGAGACTGTCGTACATCTTAAAAAGCACAGCATACTAGAAAAATCCTGAGATGTAAAGTCTGGCTGAACAGGATTTTGCAACCTGACTTATTTGCTAGTTTGAATGACTTCAATTAAATTGTATTACATTATGAGCATTCTCAATTTCCATCTCAATGTAATAAAACAATCTATTCCTCATAGGTTTATTGAAGAGATTAAAAGGATAATGTGTGCAAACACCTAGCACAGTGGGACTGCATAGTAGGAGTCAGGGTGCCTGGGTGACTCAGGCCGTTAGGCGTCCGACTTCGGCTCAGGTCATGATCTCACCATTTGTGGGTTTGAGCCCTGTGGTTTGTGGGTTTGAGTCCAGTGTAGAGTCCTGCTTTGGGCTCTGTGCTGACAGCTCAGAGCCTGAAGCCTGCTTTGGATTCTGTATCTCCCTCTCTCTCTGCACCCCCTACCCCCCCCCACCCCCCCCGCTGGTGCTCTGCCTCTCTATCTCTCAAAAATCAATAATTAATTTTTTTTAAAGTAGTAAGAGTTCAAAAGATATAGCTTCATTCTCCTCCAAGTCCCTTATAAAAGTGGTGAAATAAGTTCTCTTGCATTTACACACCTTTTAAAGCAATTGTAATTAAAACGAAGTATCCCAGATGCCTCTTATTGAAAAGAACTTTGTCAAATAAAAATGGTGGACTAAGCTAAGTGACAGCAGTAATGCCATTAAAAATTTATAAGTGATTATTAGTTCCACTTTTATGTATTTTCACCCTATTGTCTTTTTAGAACCTATTTTTCTAATTTAGTATATAATAATTTTTTATGATTAGGTACTTATACCAACACATGCTATTTAAAATCACCTTGGCTGACATTGAAATCTCCACCTCGGTGGCGGTAGACTGCTAATTCAAAGTTCTTTTTCTATACACTCTCACAGAACATCATTAACAATTACCCTTAAAGAAGTGCGTCTTGATGATAATGACGGTGCGCAATAAACTCCCATTTACTTGGGTCTTAAACAACCATAAAACTTAAATCGCCAGAATTTATTTCTATTCTTTATCGGTGGCAACTAGGTCATATCACAGTTGAAATCAAACAGAGAACACCCTCATGCAAGCTCTTCGCGCTGTTCAAGGATCTAATTATCGCTACTTGCTGTCGTTCTATACTATGGAATTCACACCCACAGATTACTCTTTGCCATCTTTAGGTCAGATGTTCCTCTGGTTGGGTCCAAGGGCCATTTACTCTGGCGTAGGAAGATTAACCCTTAAGTAGTTTAGTTGATGGTAACATACTTTAAATCATGTTTTTATCCGTTTCCATTTTCTCTCATTTTTGAACATGCTCATCACTTCGCTAAAAATTAACATTTTAGTATGCTTTCCGTTTCATTGTCTCCAGTTTATGCACGAATAACATGAAAAGTCTCAAGGAGTTGTAATCAATGTAAACCTAATGCTCTAGGCCAGACTAGTTTATTGATCCTAAATAAGGTCACTTTCTTAGCGTGAGTTGTAGGAAAATCCATAGCCAAATTGTATACCTAATATTTTGTGTGTATTTTTAATCATTCTTATTTTTACTCTTGATCTTGCCTGTGTACACACTCATATATATAGAAAGACACACACACACAATACATATGTTTTGTATAATTCTTTAGTGTTAAATATATGTATATATAACATGCATTCAGCTAGATCTTTGAGGTTAGGTAGATATGTGTCTTGAAATTTTAGCATGAACTGACTTCAAGATGCCAGTACCATGGTACAGATACAATACCTGCAATATCTGTTTCCATTGGAGGCATGCATTGGTGTTTATAAATAATATCCTTTGGACTGTAGTAAAAAAAAAAAAGGTGACTCAGCAACAGCGGGGAATTTCACTACAGAATGTTTCATATAATAAAGCTATTCATGTTACAAACATTTTTATGAAGTTCTACATAGTCTTTAATCACAAATACCCATAATCTACCAAGTTTAAGGTAATTTAGAATCTGGATAGTTTGAAACACTGGACAATTTGAAGTCTGAATAAGTGTGTCGTATTCTCAAGATCCATAAGTTATTATACATTTGTTTATTTCAATCAGTAATCCATGAAAAATCTTAACTTGCATCAGTAGGAGAAAAATAGGAATGATAAACCAAGTAACTAGTTTTTTTTTCCTTGCAACAATTCTCTATTTTTAAAAATCTCTTTTTAAAATAATATATTCTTTGATTGAAGAAGGTTTACATGCAACTTATTGTTTTGTAGTTAGGCAAGTTTTTGGATAATTGACATTCACTTCATTTGAAATTATTTTGTTTCTCTGAATTTTAAGTATCAGTGCTTTATTATATGTTATGTGAATTTATAAAACTATAGACATGCTATTTTTTCTATTTAAAATATAATTATCGAATTATATATCATTTGTAAATCATTTGTAAATACAAATTTTGCTTTGCTGTTGAAACTTGGACATGTATTTAAACTATAACTAAAGAAGATGTTGAATTATTAAAAAGTATTAATGTTGGAATTAAATTTAAATACACATATCTAGCTTAAAGAAAATCTATATGATCAATCTAAAAACATGATGTGCATAGATATATTAAATACTATACAATTATACAAACTAAATGTGTGTGTGTGTTTTCTCATATTTTGTTATTGATTAGGAGGTATTCAATAGGTGGCAACAGAAACAAATTTAAATCCAGTTTACTCCACTGCTACCTGTGCAACCTCAGATAAATAGCTTTATCTTTCTACTGTCAGAATTTTAGTTATAACAAAAAGAACTTTAAAAATTCATTTGATGACCTTTCTAGCTCTATCATTTATTTAAAAATGCTATTATATAATTTCTTAGACTAGAGGCTCAAATAATTATCTAACGGAATTTTAAGTATATTGAGCTACTGCAATTCTCAGGTTGGATGTAAAATTCAAATTAAATGGAAAATCCTTCTTGCATTTATTTTTTAAGAACCCCAATTTATCTTATTAATAAAGATGGCAATGAAGTTTGAGCCACTGAATTTATTTATATTGCATTTTAAAGCCAAAGTTGAAGACTTTCTGTAAAGGAATCCGTTAAAACCAGAGAAAAATATGGCAGATAGAGAGGACCATTTATGGGTGTCGGTGGTGTGCTAGATACTACAAGGCCTGCTTAACAACGATCACCTCAATTAATCATGAAATCAGTTTTCTGAAATAGGTATTATTTTTCCTATCATCAAAACCATTTTATAGAGGAGACACCTCGGTTCAAATTTTAGAGAACATGCATTCAGAAAGTTATTAATAAGTTATGGAATCAGGCTGCAAGCCCAGGTCTTTGCAACTCCGGAAAATGCATTTTTGTAAGCTGTTGGCTTATTTTCAGCTAGTGCCTCTGAGAATAAGGCAAACTGGAATTCATCTCCAAACTCCGCCATTCATAAGCTGACTCTTCCAACAGAGGGTGATGATGTCTGATAATTTCAAAGCTAGAGCTTTGTCTGTATTATGATGTTTTGGATAGACTCTGGTAACCTTTTCTATTAATCTCAGCCTTCCCAATTTGATTTCAAATGTTATCCAGAATTGTGACAAAGTTGAAAGAAATAGATGAGTGAAGAAAGCTGAATTTGTGGGTAGAGGCTAAGATAATGATTTAGTGTATCCAATTTATTTATTTTTTCTCATCAAGATACTAGAAGCTTCCAGATGGTAGAAACATCTGACTCTGCCACTCTCTGTACTGATAAAAAGGAAGAGCATTTTCAAACTTAGTTGACTCTCATATGATAAGATATTGATATTTTGGTTTTGCTTTGATATAATTTATTCCAGAAATTCTTTGTCTGTCTGAAAATTTAAATTTTCGAGGGGATTTGCTCTACACAGGTATGGGTATCTGGATTCCATTACCGTTGCTCTTATTTCTAAGAAAGTTGTTTCAATTGTAATGTCAAATCGTTAAGGACTTTGATTGATAATAAGTTACAGTTTTGACAAATCTAACTGCTGATGTAAAGCTTCTTTTTGCTCGGTCTATATTTCACATTAATTTAAGTTCCATAAGTCATTTGGTGGAAGATAACTTATCACACAATACAATTGCTTCTTTCCACTCCAAAAATAGGACTAGATCTGTAATTTTAAATCCCTTTAACTGTAAACTCACAATTACATTACGAGAATAATATTGCACTGCTTGTACTTCAGAAATCTATTTACAGCTTTCTTTTGCACTTTAAAATGTTAGTTATAAGCCACTGAAATCTTAAAGTCCTGACACGAACATATGAAAATTAGACATTCCATGAGAAAAAATTTTATGTTCCATTTTTCAAGTCAAGGTAATGGGGATGGGTCTGTCAAGGTCGTTTTTTCCATGTAGAGTGTATATTATACAGTGCTTTATTTCCTCTATTCTAAATTCTACACATTTGGCAACATGAGATTAAAAATCAATGAGTAAATGATGACATAAAAAAGCAGAGGAACTCAGGGGCGCCTGGGTGGCTCAGTTGGTTAAGCGTTGGACTTTGGCTTGGGTCACAATCTCACAGTTTGTGTGTTCGAGCCCCGTGTTTGTTGGGCTCTGTGCTGACAGCCCAGAGTTTGGAGCCTGCTTCAGATTCTGTGTCTCCCTCTCTCTTTGTTCCTCCCCCCACTCATGCTCTGTCTCTCTCTGTCTCTCAAAAATAAATCAACTTTAAACAAATTTTACAAAATGTATAGAAAATCAGAGTTTACATAAGCTCTTAGCGTGATGTACAGTGCACTTTTCATCCGAAGAAATGGCTTGAGGTTTTAACCTATAAATCTTTGGACATAATCCTGGGGTGATTCACTTTTGATAAAGTAATATTTATGCTCATGTAAGAGACTTAAAATTATTAATATTTTCTATTCTTTCTGTATGTTCTTTTTAATCACATGATTGAGAATTAATTGGTTAACAATTCATCTCTTTCTTTTTTGTTTAAGTATAGCTGTGCCAACTAGTTATATCCAACCAAACTTTATTCAGGAGTTTCCAAACAAAATATACCCTATCAGTTATTTAATAGACGAGACATTGTTACTCATTGATTCATACAATGGCTTATTATTTTGGAAGTGGAGGAACCACAGCATCTATTATGAATGACTACTTTCAATAAACAATTTCAATCTTAAAGTAATCCATTAAACTGAATCATTTAAAAATACCTTAAAATGTACATTACATTCCTAATCTGCACAGTAGTGCTGTGTATTACCTAAATAATTCATTTCCTTAACCCCCCTGGAAAGTAGTCAGAAGGATTTTTTATATAAGTTTTTTTTTTTCGGGTTCTGAAATAGTCTTTGATTTAGTCTGAGAAACCTCCATATTTAGAGGGTTTAGGCAATGGAATGCTAGTAACTGAAGAATTGATGCCATTTATTTTGAGACAAAATAAAAATGAAAAGTTTTTAGGCCAAAGATGAGTTGTTTTGTTATACATCTAACAGCGCTGTTAGAAGTAAATGTGTTTTTTAAGTAAAGAAGTAAATATATTTAATAATTCCTCCTACCCAAATCCTTCATTTGAATGAAATGGAGCATCCATTCTATTTTAGAAACATGAACCCTGGCACGTATTTTTTAACTCTGCAGTTTTCACTGAATTGATTACTACAATTTTGTAGAAACTCTGAAGAATATAAGAGTGAAGTGGAACATTTGGCCTCAATGCATAAGAATGTAGGACATAATTGGGGACTTCCGTTACGTTTCCTGTTAATGATGACAAAGGCATAATGTGAAAAATCCTGTAAGGTAAGATGCACAGAATAAGACTGAAAGGCAGGTAGGTGAATATTTTTTTGTGGTTCTATTACTTACACTTTGAGAACATGAGCAGATATTCCATATTATTTTCTGTGAATAGAGTTGAAAGCCATAGATAGCACAAGATTGTCTTTTACACTTTACAAACCTTCTTTGTTAAAAAAATATATATTATGCATATTTTAGAATTTACAATTATATTCTACACTGTGTATTTGCATTCAAATTTATTATTACTTTCCTGATCCAATATTTACTTTAGTAAGTTAACTGGATTTTTAGAGTGCCAATTTCATTAGACTCAAGATTAGGGTTAAAAATTCAATTTTGACATGTATTTGCCTCTGACATTCATTTTCAAATAAGATTAGAAATATGTGTATAAACAGTAAATTTTCTCTGACATTGATCAACAGTTATGTGATATATTTCAACAGAATGTGGGTTTTAGACATGCACTTCCATCATACATTAAAAAGAAATTTGCAAACTTACAAAATAAGATGCATTGTTATCCTGATGAGATATATATATATATATATATACACATATATATATATATAGTTAAATGTATATTTAGTTTAAAAAAAAGCTGCATTACCAAAGATCTTGATGACACAGAAAATAATATTGTTTGAAGATACATGTCCTTGACAAGTCTGGGAAAAAAAAATAATGGTTCTATGATTACTTTTTGATGATTCAGACATTGACAAAGCACTTCTAATTTTTTTCAGCTCAGTTTGCCTCTATTTACCTATTCTTCTTACGTTTTGGATCGATAGTATCTTCAATATCACAAGAGAAAATTAAAACATTATACAGAGTGAAATCTAACATATTAAAAACATTATGTACAATTTTCAAAATGTGTTGAGGAAAAAATAAAGTGACTTGTAAAGAATAACATTATATATATATATAATACATATAATTATTTATAGATTTAAATTACAAATTTTGTGTTTTCTTATAATTATAATAAACAGTTTAAATGCATTTGAATCAACATTAATTATATAATTTACCTAGCACTATTTTGCCTTGTGTTACTTATCATCTAACATTATGAAAGCAAAACTCATTACCAGTTATTAGGTCATTTAACTAAGGCATTATAGCATTCTATGCCAAATATTATTTGATTTTTTAATACAGTTGTGTTTTAGACAGTAGGCCTTTAAATTACTATCTATACAAAAATTTACTCTTCGTATTAATCCCTCAAATTAACACTGATTCCCTAGTTAATTAAGAAATTGGTTATGTTATGAATTATTAATCAGTTATGTATTTTTAATTTTTTTCTAATGTTTGCTTATTTTGGAGAGACAGAGAGAGAGAGAGAGAGAGAGAGAGTGCACAAACAGGGCAGGGGCAGAGACAGAGGGAGACACAGAATCTGAAGCAGCCTCCAGGCTCCAAGCTATCAGCACAGAGCCCAACGTGGGGCTTGAACCCATGAACCACGAGATCATGACCTGAGCTGAAATCGGACACTTAACCGACTGAGCCAACCAGGAGCCTAAAATCAGTCATGTATTAAATGAGTTAAGGTTATTATTGCTAATTGTGTAAATTTTGTCATTTTGTAATCTCTCTGCCTCATTTTTCTCATCTGTAAAGTGAGAAACATGATTGGACCTACCTCTGTTTGCTCTTATAAGCATTCAATTTGGTGATCTAATTCAACTGTGTGTTGCAGGTTCTGATGGGCAGTAAACACCTTTTTTTTTTTTTCCTCCAGTGATACAGGCACACACCCACACACATTTTTTTAAGATATAAAATACACCAGGATTTTTTCCTGAACCTCTGTTTGGTATGAATTTATATTGAGCCATAATTTTACAACCTTACTTTGACTATAAATTAATAAGGATTTATGAGGTTTGGGGAGCACCTGAGGATTTATCTTTAAAATCCCCTTGTAGAACATATTTATAAATTCATTTTGCATAGATGGTAACCCAGACAAGAGATTTCTCTCAGCCAATGATTTAGGACAAATGGGGGGAAATCAGTAGGTATTCTGATGTTGATGTTATGATATTTTTGTCCCTACACAATTATTTCCCTGTAACAGTGCTTTTCTAAGTACACAAACTGAATTTAAACAGAGTTTGCAATTCTTTTATTGTAGTTAAAACGGAGTTAGTAGAATCCCTTCTCTCTTTTTTTAATATTTATTTATTTTTGAGAGAGAGAGAGAGAGAGAGAGATGGAGAGGGAGCAGGGGAGGGGCAGAGAGAGAGACAGAGTCCCAAGCAGTCTCAGTGCTGTCAGCACAAAGCCCGAAGCAGGGCTCGAACTCACAAACGGTGAGATCATGACCTAATGTGAAATCAAGAGTCCCACGTTTAACCAACTGAGCTACCCAGGCACCCATCCTTCTTTCTTCTTCTTCTTTCTTCTTTCTTCCTTCCTCCTTCTTCCTTCCTCCTTCTTCTCCTTCTCCTTCTCTTTCTTCTTCTTCTTCTTCTTCTCCTCCTCCTCCTCCTCCTCCTTCCTCTCCTTCTCCTTTCTCTCTTTCTCCTCCTCTTCTTCTTCTTCTTCTTCTTCTTCTTCCTTTTTACATTTATTTATTTATTTTGAGGGAGAGACTGAGAGCCAGTGGGTTAGGGCAGAGAGACAGAGAAAGAATCCTAAGCAGACTCTTCACTGTCAGCGCAGAGCCCAATGCGGGGCTTGATCTCACGAACCATGACATCTTGACCTGAGCTGATCTCGAGTCGGAGGCTTCACTGACTGAGCCACCCAGGTGCCCCAGTAATGCCTCTTATGAAGGCAATTCTGAAGAAATACTTACAATTATAAAATGCACGTCTGCCATTCTTCTTGATTTTTTAACTTACTAACAGACGCCTGTGTTAAACCGATCTGTTGACGTAGCACAACTTAGTGTATCCTGAGGTTTAGTGGAGAACACATGGCAATATTAAGAAGAGGGACAGTCAGAAAGGTGGTGACATGTCCAAGATGTGAAATAAATTGTTGACTTAGGAAGTAAAACCAGGTGAGCTAAATTTTCAGCAGTCAGCTGCCCCAAGTGTCAATTAATTTTTCCTCTAAGAAACCACTGTCATTTTAGTCATTTGTCACTCATTTATCAAACATTTAAGGGAAGTGCAATGGTGAACAACATATGCACAACACCTCCTCTGGAATTTAAAAAGAACCGGAGAACAAAGAAAATGAACGAGGGTGACTCTCAAGAAAACTAGAAGATGGCAAGGAGCATGTAACAAGGACACCTAATTGAGACTATGGGTCCAGGAGAAAGGCTCCCACTTTTTCTAAACCTCAGTTTCCTAATCTGAAATTAGACAGGTGATTCTTTGAGATAATTATTTATGAAACCATTAGTAATCTTGGTAGTTATTATGATATGAAAAAAAATCATGAGATCATTTAATTGTTTCTGAGATTTAGAAACATACATGTACGATTTAGATATTCTTAATATGCTTTCAGCTTCTAATCTTTTTTTTTCCATTATCGTAATTTATTCAAGTGAGTCTTGCTTCATATCAAGGTTTATTGATTTAAACTTTATTCAACGTATTTCTTCATGTTTAAATACTAGACTTACCCCAACTTCAACTACTCCTGCCTCTTCTCTTCCATACATTTTTTAGTTTTTAGGAAAGTGTTTCTCAACTGGGGTGACTTTGCCTCCCAGAGGATATTTGGCAATATCTGGAGATATTTTTGATTGTCACCACTTAGGGTCAGAGGGATGATATTAATATCCAGTGGGTAGAGAAGGTAGTGATGCTGCTATATATCCTATAACGCATGGTATATCATCCTAAAGCAAAAAAAAAATCTGCCTCAAATGTCAAAAGTGCCAAGGTTGAGAAAACCTGCTGTGGAAAAAAAAATATTTTCCTCCTTCATTCATCTGCTATGTTTTCACACTCTTTGTTTTTAAATTAGTTTAATGTTTATTTTTTAGAGAGAGAGAGAGATAGAGCACAAGCAGGGGAGGGCAGAGAAAGAGGGACACACAGAATCTGAAGCAGGCTCCAGGATCTGAGCCATCAGCACAGAGCCCGACGCGGGGCTCGAACCCACAAACTGTGAGATCATGACCTGAGCGGAAGTCAGCTGCTTAACCAACTGACCCACCCAGGTGCCCCTATGTTTTCACACTCTTAAACAAGCCACACGACGTAAGGATATTTGTTTTTAATATGTTAATTACTAAATTTATTAATTGATTTCTTTACCCAGGCCAGCCAGTTGTGTGACACTGACAAATTTACTTCTTTATCGACACATTTATTCCTGCATCAACAAATATTCCCTGAGGAGTTACTACGTGTGGGGCATTCTGCTCTTATTGCAAAGATGAATAACACCTCAGCCACTTCCATCACAATAGAGAAAATGTATTTAAATGCTGAGGGATGTGTAATGTTTAGACTGTTTGTGGCTGAAATGTATTTCAAAGCCTAGGTTGATGGTATGAAGGATATTTCAGTGTAAATACATAGACATAAGTAACTAGGGGATAAATTATCTTGACAGTTCCATCTAATTTTATTTATTATCTTAAAAACTTATTCAAAAAAGTCTATCCATTTCTTATTACCAATAAGTCAGATAACCTGTCATACTACAAGAAACTTAAGAAGGTCAATTAAGCTTTAGAAACTATGCCATGAGCACAACGGCTAATTCCTTGCTACTTTTCTCTTAATTGAATTTGAACTACCAGTTTTCTTTAGTTCTCCTTAGCTCAGAAAACTTACTTAATGTGCCAAGACTAATATAATACCATAGCTGTCATCAAATTAAATACAATTTAATTTCTATTAAAATATAAGGAAGGAACTGTGCCCAAAAGTATTCATCAAAATATATGCGGCTGTATTGACAGTGCAGCTCCACAGAGGCTGTGAAACAATCCGCTTTTCAATGTTTTTTCCGTGCATTTTTCCTTACACAGTGTGACTTTTTGATGCTCATTTGGATTTTTTTGTTCTCCAAGGGTTTTTTTTTTTTATTTTTTTAATTTCCTGATCTCAGTGTTTACCAAAGGCTCACAGGTACCTACAATGTACTATCTGATACTATCTCATACGTGTTGTTGTCTGAATGCATGGGCAAATGGAGTCAGGTGCCAAGTCTAGAGAAGAGTGGTCAAAACGTACTTTCTGGTCTACTTTCTACGGAGTACTCTTTTTTTTTTTTCTCTTAAAATATGGACAGTTTCTAACTAATTCTCAACGATATCCAGGTCCAAATTACTACAATCAGTTCTGCCAGGAATCAATTCCAACACAGGTAATATATTATCTAAATTTTATATTCCTGGCGTATGCAACGCATAGTCCTACTAGAGCAGGAATACACATACAGAGAAAAAAACATAAAGGATGGAATTAAAAAAATGATACCTGCAAAAGCTTTCATCACCTTTTGCTTCCCCCTACATTTTTTTTATCCAAATGATTGTGTAAAGTCATTTAGCATAGAGCATGGAAACAGGAAATTATATGAGAGAACAAATAACAAATGGTCAAGAACTTCTTTTGAAATTATTTTCAAATCATCAAATTTAAGTATTAAGGAAAATGCCGCTACCAATATTTAGTAGTGAAAATATTTAATTTTAATAGGGAAAAGGGAAAAATGTGAAGATTTAATCTCTTCATAAAAAATATGAAGAGAGATATTTTACCCTTAGTGGGAAGGCCACAGGGTCCAGTTAGTACAACTTGGCATTGGATTATAGACATCTCCAGCTGAACTTGGGAGAAACAGGCTGAAAAAATGAAATTGGTGGAGTAGGTTTTCAGAAGGAAGAAAGTGACGCACCTTAAAATGCCAAGCCAATGACATTTTGGGAAATTTTCTCCAGATAAGAAGGGGAAATGAGAAGCCCACAAAGAAGAAAATCTAAGGAGTAAATAGAATATTCTGGAAAGCGTTTTAATGATTGAGTCAGAGGGCAGATTATCAGATGGCATGGAAAGGAAAGAGAGCAGACCTGACTGTTTATTTGACAGCACAGGAGCTAGGCAATTGAAGTAAGATGGGAGATAATTTAGAGAAGGATCTGACGTTCAGACACATTCCTATTCAGTCACTGCCACAGCAAAATGGTGTTAGAGTTTTTCTGAAGCCCATGGAGATGTGAGAAAGTGACTCTTTTGTTGTAATAAATAACAAGCAATTCTCAAATAGGTAACAGTATTTTCTTTCTTTGGGTATCCTTTAGATCCAAAGAATAGGTAAGGTCATTTTGGACACATGTTATACTTGCTTTTTATGGTGAAGATTGCCCAACCAGAATTTTCTTTGCATATGCACACTGCCTCAGGCTAGTAGCCTAGAGAGAGGTCCCCTATGGACTCATTTTCAGAAAATAGTATCTGCTATTGTCTAATAAAAAATAACTTCCAGGAGCACCTGGGGGCTTAGTCGGTTAAGAATCTGACTCCTGATTTCAGCTCAGGTCGTGATCTCATGCTGGTCATGAGATCGAGCCCCATGTTGGGCTCTGCACTGACAGCACAGAACTTGCTTGGGATTCTCTGTCTCTCCCTCTCTCTCTGCCTCTCCCTTGCTCATGTGCTCTGTTTCTGTCACTCAAAAATAAATAAATAAACTTGAAAACAATTTCCATTATGCCATTGTTGAGAGACAATTTCCTAGAAATTGTTGGTAGAGAGTGGGGATGGAAGAAAGGAAGTGAGAATAGGTGAAAAGGTGGGAAAAGAAAAAGATAGAATTTACAAAGGACTCAGTCCCAGTATTAGGAGAAGAGACTCAGGTATTGGATAAATTAGAGGCAATAAGAAAGCACTACAGTGATTAATTATGGGGGAAGAAAAGAATAGCGTATAAAGAAAGACAAGTTTGTTTAAGATACTCATGATCTAGTTCAAAATTTTAATTAAGGCTCAGCTTATGTTTCAGATTATTCCATATGTAGGTTTCAGATTATTCTATATGTTTTATGTGCCAAAGTGAAATTTAGTGACCAACTTTATATGAACTTTCGACTTACTAGACGGATCATGCCAGTTATCTCTATATTGTACTTCATTATTATATTTCCTTCATAAGTGCAGGTATTAAATAATCCTACACAATTTTACAAACAGGAAATTTAAAAAATCTCTTTAGGTATGCAAAAGAATGTTATTTTATGATCAGTTCTGAAATAAGATGTCCTTTTAGGTATATGTATTCATAGAGTTGACCAGTGTTGTCAGTCCTATTATAGGAAACTAATTAAAGGTTATCAGTGTGGATGCTACCACCTTAAAGAATGTTTGGAATGTATGAAGCCATGTTTGTTGTCACCAGGACAGAAAGTCTTTATCAGAAGACAAAGGTGGTGATTAGAGATGCCAAAGGACCAACAGTGGATGGTAAGTTTCACATTACTGAGATTGTCCTACTTGAAATGCCTTTATTTCTCCCGCTGAATCATGATGGATTTGCGACAGATAACTTTTAAGATGATGCAAATAATTAGAAAGAGGCAGAAATCATTAACTCACTGATCTAATCTCTTGCCACAATTCCTTTTTCCCTAAGCACATTCTACGTGAGGCAGGCATGTGTGACATAGACCCTACTAAGGAGACAAGGTTGGAAATGGCTGTGTGAGGCTGCTGGGAATGTTTCACTTTCTTTACAAAAGGAAACAAACAGGGAAGGCATCAGTTGTTGACTCTTTTGCCCCTTTTTCCATCTTTGTAATTTGAATGTGGATGCCTGGCATCCGTCTTAGAAAAATCAGATCATGAGCATGAGGGGGGAAATGGAAGATGAAAATAGAACAGATGATGTCTAAGAGCATTGCTAAACTCCTTCTTGGCCCTGGACTTCTTAGCTCCAAACTTCTTAACATACATTTATTTATTTATTTATTTATTTATTTATTTATTTATTTTTGTTTGATTTTGAGGGAAAGAGAGACAGAGAGACAGGGAGACAGAATGTGAGTGAGTGAGGGGCAGAGAGGGAAGGAGACACAGAATTCAAAGCAGGCTCCAGGCTGTCAGCACAGGACCCCATACAGGGCTCGAACTTGTGAACTGCGAGATCGTGACCTAAGCTGAAGTCAGACGCTGAGCCACCCAGGCGCCCCATCTAGCACCAAACTTCTATTTTAAGAAGAGAAAAAGAAATATCTATATATTTAAATCACTTTATCCACGCTTTTTTATATGTCAGTATTCTCTCCATGTGTAAGTGTGTTCAGTTTAGATTAATCTTTGCTTATAATTTGTTTAAAAATTGACAATTTTCTGGCAATAGTAAGGCATTTCTTTAAAACAACCTTACATTGTGAGCCTTTGAATTTTTGTTTTGAAAAAGTTTTACATTAATTACGATTTGAACAACCATAGTCCTATTAGTTACTGAAATCCACTTCTAGAATATCAGAATTAGAAACATGAGTGGAAAAAATAAATTTCTAAAACAGATGAAATCTATTAATAAACCACACCGATAATTTTACTGACAAACAAGAAAAGATACGAGAGAAAATATAAGGTCTATGGTTTACTAATAATTTAAATTAAGTATGATCATTGATTTGAATATAGCATTTAAGCCACTTCAATTTACCAGTACAACTCTAGAAAGACCATGTTAAGAAATATCTTTCTGGTATAGGGAAATGTTTCATAGGAAAAATTTTGAAGTAACCAAAGAATGGGTCATCACACTTTTTGTGTGTGTTATATTCTTGCATTAAAAATTTAGGGGTTTTCTGTAAAATTTTAACTCTTAACTATTTCATATGCAAATCATTCTGTATCTAAGCTGCGGGGGTACCTGGGTGGCTAAGTCTGTTAAGCCTCTGACTTGGGCCCAGGTCATGATCTCTTGGTTCCTGAGTTTGAGCCCTGCATGGGGCTGTCTACTATCAGCATAGGGCCTGCTTTGGATCCTCTGTACCCCACCTCTCCCCTCCCTGCTTCTCAAAATTAAATAAACAAAAAAAGTAAATAAATAAAATTCATGAAGGGACTCTTCTCATGGAATCATTTCTTTGTGTTTTGCAACTCAAAATTCTAAAAACACAATTGAGGCCTTGATCCCTTATGGCGATTCTGTCATTTCTATTGAATTTTTATGTAGGATTTTCATAATACTTAGGAAACTCGGCTTGACAGACATGAAACTATCAGGTTCACTGAAAAATTACGATATTTCTCATAGGTTTCTCAGGGTTTCCAATGGACACATCCAGCTTATCATCATTGTCAGTGTGAATCAAAGAATGGACTGATGATTAAAGATGATGATAGAAATCAAATATTCAAAATCAAGTTTCCTATGTCTTAAAATTTAGATATTTGAATTTTGAAGTCTTAAAACAGAAGTTTCAAAAATTGTGGAATATAATTCTATAGATCAGTCACTCATAATTATTTAAAAATCCCTCTGCTTAAAAAGTTACCCTGAACAAAATTTTAAAAATTCAATCACAATGCATATAAAACTGACTCTATTATCAAGATGTTTATATTTATATTTATATATATATATTCATATATATATATAAATTCATATACTTCTTAAAGTATGTTTACTTTTAATAGATATTAAGAAAACAAATGTAACCATACTTTGATACCTCAAAGAAAAGCGACAAATTCGTCAAATCACTTCTTAGATAAGTCTGTTGGGTTCCTTCACCTCTCTGGATACCAACTACCTCTCTCTAGCTGTATAAACGTGTGTATGGCGATCTAAAGGCCTTTCTGTCACAGCCCGTCTCTGGAGAGTACTGCTTAAGAAATGCAGGAATCCAGGAATGCTATTCTTTCATTCTCCGGTCCAAGATCCTTATTTTCTCAGTGTGACCCTTCTCTCTATAGTGTTAAGAATAAAATCTTCTGTTTAGTTTATTAAAGTTCTGCGTTGTGAAGAATGATTTACCAAAAATGCCAGTAAAATAACTGCAATTAATATATACTATTGTATATAATATATTGCTAAACTGTATTTCAATCAACTTATTTTTTTGTTTATTGTCCAATTCACCTACTGGAATAGAAGCTTCATGGAGCAGGCATCTCTGTTATCATGATTCCTCCATAGTATCTAGCTCAGACTCAGTGGTATTCATTCATGTTTCCTAAAGAGTAGTAAACTTTAGACGTTCAGAAAAGAGGCAGACCATTATAGGTGATTATGATTGGATGGGAAAGAGGGGAGGGAAGGTCCATTAGGCTGGATGGTGAAGGAGGGATAGGAGTTGTATGAATCAAGTACTTACGTGCTAAACATGTTGCTAGTTAATAGTCTACACACAGAATTGTTACACATACAGCTAGAAGTCTGATATCAGAGTAATGCACAAGAGTCTGTGGATGCTTATCTCATCTGATGATGGATGGAGGAATTGGGAAATTCGGTACAGGTTTGGGACACAGACTGATTTTGGAAGAGGAAAGTAGCTGGTGCAGGTGGTACAGGGAGATCCTGACTGAGGGCACAGAATAGAATATTCTGGAAAGCCCAAACATAAGTTTGAACAAATCTCTCTTTCCCATATGTGGTCAGTGTCATGGTCCAATTTACTTTTATACAATAACTTACTTGATAGATAGATAGATAGATAGATAGATAGTAGATAGACAGATAGATGACAGATTATAACTATACACTTGAACTCATTACATCTTTTTTGTTTTCATAACATATTCTATTGAAGGAAATATTAATTCCTTTGAATTGTATTCCAACATTCTCACATAAGCTCAGTTTGCTGGACGATATATCAAAGAAGAGATACTACGAGTTTAAGGCTACAATAGTCATTATTCTCCTGTAGTCATTATTTTAATAGGTTAATTTATTGGCCCCATTTTCTCAAACTTAGTGGCTAGTTTATCAGATAAAAGCAATAGTCATGCCAAATTAAAGTAATAGAATATTGGTCATGTTACATAGACAATTTTCCATTATCACACAGAATGAAGTCTCAATACTACAGTCCAATTAATCAGATACGCATACGTAGAACATCATCATTACTGAAACAATTTCTTGAGAAAAATTTTCTCTAAGTATTTCAATACGCTTTTTTTTGTTAGACCAGAGCAAGATTATTTCTTGTACTCTGAGATGTCATAGTCATCCCAAACCCCCTCAAGATAGATAAAAGTCACTTATGAGAACTGTTGATGATCTACCTACATTTTTAAATCCTTTTAAAAAAATTGCTGGAGAACAGACAATATAATACATGACAATAGTTTTTAAATCTTGCATTAGCACAATAGGACGTGATTATTTCAGAATGGTTACATTGGAAGGTTTTGTTTTACTTTTATTCCTTTGCTCTTTTCTATGTCAGGAACTCTGATTTCATGCATTGACTTTGTTCTAGGTTGCTCAAAACAAACCGTTGCTTCTATCTATCTATCAATCTATCTATCATCTATCATCTATCTATCTACATAGATATCTATCTCTATAGATATCTATCTATAGATCTATCTATCTATCTATCAATCTATCTATGAATCTATCTATCATCTATCTATCTACATAGATATCTATCTCTATAGATATCTATCTATAGATATCTATATCTATACACACACACACACATACACACACACACACCCAAGAAATTTTAATGAGAAAAACAACATCAAGCCAGGATAATTCTGAAAAATTATTTCACCATAAAACTTTTCAGAAAATACCCTATCAAAGAAGAAAGTGAACAGATTTTTCTCATAGCGTCTATAATCACAAAAAAAGTAAAATACTGTCTTTCATCTTTATGAATCCAAGAAATGAATAATGAGAACAGAACACCTTTCTTTATGTATTTTCTGTATACTATAACTGGATTTTTTTCTTTAGAATTCAATGGTGATAATGACTTTGAATATAGAATATCAGCCTCTCATTTGATGTATATCAGGCACATCAAAGATGTATTAAAAGTGTTATTTGCATCCAAAGTAGGTTATGTAGTCGCGCCTGGGTGGCTCAGTCGATTAAGCCCCGGACTTAACTCAATTCATGATCTCATGTTTCATGAGTTCGATCCCTGCATTGGGCGTTCTGCTGACATCTAGAAGCCTGGAGCCTGCTTTGGATTCTGTATCTCTCTCGCTCTCTGCCCCTCCCCACTTGCCCTCTCTCTCTTTCTATCTTGCATGCAAAAAAAAAAAAAAGATTAAACAGAAAAAAATAAAAAAAAAACAAAGTAGGTTATTTATATTATAACCTCAAATTAAATAAAATTATTTTTAATATTAGCATATAGGTTAGCTGACCTGTATTTGACATGGAATAAGTATAATTTATCAAAATAAAAGATATCATCAAGGTAAGCAGAGAGAATTGAAGGTCAATAGAAAAGTCTTTACAAAAGTAATGATAACCCCTTGCAACATTTTAAAGCCAGGCACTATAAAAGAAATATGATGTGAGTCTTAAATGTCACATATGTCATTTAAAATTTTCCAGTAAAATATAAAAAAAGGAAATTAATTTTAATAATAAATACATGCAAATGTAATGATTTTCATATGTAATTAATATAAAAATGTTAATGAAATACTCTATATTCCTTTTTTATACTACGTCTTTGAAATCTTGTGTGTATTTTATACTTACAGTGCCTCTAAATTGGACTAGCCACATTTCAAATGCTTATAAGCCACACATGGGTAGTGGAGACCAGTTTGGACCCTGGAGTTTTAATGTATTTCAATATGCAAATCCAATTTTCAAAATTTTTCATTTTCAAAAATTACCCTTACAAACAATTTAATTTTACAGTTTCCTACACCTTTTCTACTTTGTCTAAACAAAACTATACAAAACTTTTCCAGTAGTAATGCCACTGGGCTTTGTTGAACCAGCTCTAGGAAATGATCTGGTTTTCATCAAATAATCAATTTTAAAGAATCAGTCCACTTTGGAGTATTAGAAGCAGAAGCTATAACAGCCTATATATATAATATATATTATATGTATATAATGTATTATATACATTACATTGTCTAAAATTTTATGGACAATGGCCCTGCAAATATCATTCAACTTGGTCTGTAATATAATTACACATGTAATATATATAATATAATAATACAATATAAGTTATATTATAGAATAAAATAATTATATAATAATTATAAGTATATAAACATATATATCATAAATACAAATATACAACTATAATTATAAACAAGGACACTGTTTTGTATGAACAACAAATAAGATGTAATGCATTCAATATATTGAACACTGTAAAATAATTAATTCTATTCTAAAATGAATAGTTCTAAATAAATAAATTCTAAAATTATTTATGGTAACAAAATATTTCAAAGTATTTTATAAAATAGATTTATAGGGTATAATATTTCATTCTATACTATATAGATTTAATTTATTCATTTTTATGAATTCCTTTGTTATACTTGCTTTCTACCATTCACATTTGTGACAGTTGCTTAGCTTGTATTATTACAATTTTTTAATTTCTACAAAAGTAAAAATCTGCTAAATGGACTGTAAAGTTTTTTTTCTTTAAGGTGCAGAATCCAGAAGAGCTAAAATATTCAACACTGTGTAAATACTAATTGCAATATAAGGTCTAAAATCTAGAGAACATTACAATAACATCTAGACCGTAATCCACTATTGATGCTTAAAATCACCGAGAAATTAAGTTTTGACTGGCAAAATATATTCTTCAATTTCTCAGTTTTATTCTGTGCCTTGTAAGAAACCCAAACTTTATTTTTAAGAATATAATGCAGCCATGCCAAAGTCTCCATTTATAACAATGTCAGAACAAAGGGAGACCAACCGGGAAAAGATTGATTGGCAGAGAAAGCTGACTGATTGGAAGGAGCTGGATCAGTGGAAAATTTTTCAAGAAGACCAGACCAAGGTGCTACCTGCAATCAATGAATATGTAACATGATTAGGACACAGTCACAGATAGCACATAATTTAAGTTACACAGATAAACCATACAGTGATTATGCTATACCAGTAGACTGGAAAGTTTGCAATTTATGCAGATTGGGTATATAAAAGAGGTTGCCAGTTTTTAGCCCAGGTGAAATGGCATATTGTCAGGGATGCTGGAATGCCTCGAAATACAATGATTTGGTTAATGCAGTAACAGCATGTCCTGTGTGTTCTAAAAATGTCTAAAGCAACGACCAAAGGAGTCTGGGGCCATCTAGCAGAATTCCCAAATGGTGAGTTCCCACATTGATTATTTTGCCCCTCGCTCCATATTTGGTTGTAAATATGCCTTAGTTTGTGTGGGCACTGCATCTGACCCAATCCAAGCTTTCCCCTTCACTGTGCCAACCAGGCTGCCATCATTAGGATAACAGAGAAGCTGAGTAACTTGCATGGATATTCTCAACAAGTAAGCAGTGATTGGGGGTCACATACCAAAGATCATGATGTGTAAGATTGGACAAAAGAATACGACATTGAATGGAAATTCTGTTTCTTGTATAACCAGTAAGATGCAGAGTTGGTAAAAAGAAAAAATAAATATGAAAACAGCAAATGAAATTACTAACAGGTAAAATCACCTTGGTCAGGTGACCTAAAGAACACTTCCAGTCTTTGATACATTTGAATGTTCACCAGTAGTGCCTGTTGCTCTATATGCCTGACCAGGGGCCCTTGCCAAGGTACCCAATACCGTAAATGGGTGAAAGGCCTAGGAAACAGCCATTGACTTGATTCTCACTGTGGATCAACATTCTCGCTGCTGGGAACACCAAGCCGCATCATGCCTGGGACAGGAGTTATGTACTGCTCAAAGAAATGTCCCTTTAGGATGGGTGAGTCACTTTGCACCTTGGGTGAGGAGGAACTACTAAACCTCCATAGGGATCCCATTATCCTGCTGCAAGCTGGACCTGTGGAAATGCATTATACCTGGAACAGAGCATCCACCATTGGAAGAGGGGAGAAGATGGGGGCCCTGCTCTGAAATATCTTGCCCCACCTACATCTCCTCATGACTGAATGTACTGCCTCTCCTGACAAATGTGTATGATACACACAATGAGGTCAAGTTCCTAAAGTTTCCAGCCTCCCTCTCCTCAAGGCCAGGCAGGCACATTCTGTTTCCCACTAATACAATCATTCAACTGCCATCTTTTTTTCCTTCCATTATCATGGAGGATATTACAGCACATATAGAAGCATTTACTATATTCACCCAGTAAACCTTGAATATAGCCAACAAAGTTTGTCTTCACTGAACACAGAAATGTTTCTACTGAGGAAAGCTGTCCTTCAAAATAAGATGACATTGGACATTATTGCTGCCTCACAAGAAGGCACCTGTGCTGTTATCCAAACAGAATGTTGTGTTCATTCTTGATGAGTCTGCTAATATACCATCTTTATTAAATCATATGAGGAAACAAATAAATGACCTGAATGATTCAACCCCCAACCTAGATGGGTTCAGATCATGGGGCTCTTTGTGGAAAAATTTGTCAACTGATTTTGGGAATCATTGTATTTACGTTTTCTCTGGCATATGTCTGTATTATTGTTGTGGCATATTCTTCCAAAGCAACCAACCGCCATCAAAGGAGCTACCTCCATGCTAGCGAAACCCCTTTCTACTGCTCTGGACACATTACAGAAGAGGAAAGCCTATGAAATTGTAAGAGCTGGTCACAAGATCCAGGAGTACTGGCAGAGGTCATCAAGAGGATGTGACCTCTAGTTGACTCAGGATCTAAGGCCAGCAATTGGAGTCTCCCCCTGGCCCCCATCCACCACTCCCCCATCCTTGGAAGGTACAACCCATGATTTTCCACCCCAGCAACAGCCTCATGGGTGCAGTCTTGAGATAGTGATGTGTTGTTGAGACCATCTGGACAGTATACATGACTAAACCTCATCATAAACTAATATTTGGCAGGGGGTGTGGAGATCTTCTGGTCTTGTGGCTACCTGAGATAGGCTTTGCATGTAAGTTCTCTTGCTCATTAAACCGCTGCCTGCCAATCTGGAATGGCCTGCCTCTTTCTTTGGTCTTTCAAACTTAATAAAGGGAAACCTCACTAGAATGGAATTAAGTGGTTTAGCAAGGGGAGCTCATGCCCTGTCACTCACCATTAACTGCACAGCGATGAACCTTGCACATGGGTCCTACTTTACTATCCCAGCGGAAGGAAGTAAGGCTTCCTCTTCCTCTGTAACAACTTAACCAATGAGAGGCTATCACAACTCAGCCAATGAAAAGCTACTACACTTCCAGCTCTCAGTTTACACCAATGGACATTTTGTTTATAACAGTCTTCCCAAATTCCCACTTTCCTCTATAAAAGAGCATATCTCGCCTTAGTGCTCTAGATTTACTAATCGTTTTGCCATTGCTTGCTTGTCCCAGATTGCAAGCCTTCCTTCTTCTCAGATAAATCTGTTGCTGGTAAAGTAACTGGAAGTTTTATTTTGAAGGTTATCCGGTCTGTCCTTGCTCTAGGCTTACAGGGGCCAGTTTCAGATTTCCCCTGGGAAGCTCTTGACTAACAAATTAACAACTTCAAAGCAGTTAGTGGAGGAAAAGAGCAAAAATCATAAAAAGTTCATAAAGAGTTTCTATAACCTGAGCTAAAATAGTATGGACATGGGAGAGAAGTTTTATTGATGACATTAAAAAATACCAGGCAAGAGGCATAAGAAACTAACTTTGTCATTGAACTTTCCAAAGTTTCAGTGAAAATAGAAGTCAGTCTGCTTTTGATTCCTGACCTGAGCTGAAACTAAGAGCTGGCCGCTGACTGACTGAGTCACCCAGGCACCCCTCAAAAATCAATCTTGGAGATTAACCAAGGTGGGGACTGAAAATAAACTGCCCTTGAAAAGTGAAATGCCGATACCTTAAAGCAGATGAAATTTTATCAAATTATCAAAGCAGTTAGTAGAAAAAGAACACCACACAGAGAAGTTTTTCTTTGACGTGGCAGGAGTGATAGGTCTTACAGAGTCTGGTTTTCCTTATAATTTAATGTTTCTGCATGAACCAAATCTAATTGAATTTCATGTAGGATCCTTCAGTTTCTGCCTTTCAAATTCAAAAATTTAGTTTAACATGCAGATTAAAGCCACTTACCATGATTTGTAAGTAATGATGTGAAAAAAATAAACATTTTTAAATAGTGTTTTGGAAATGCGAAAATCGTAGTGTACAGGGAGAAATGTAATATCAGAAATTGTAGCTTCCCTTCAAGGGAATCAGACTTCATCAAATGGAAATTGAGAGGAAGTTTCTTTTTCATACACATAATGTGCTGCAAATCCCTTCCCTTTTGCAGATAAGAGAAATTATAGGATACAGAATATTTATGGCCACAGGAGTAGAAGAAATTACATATTTGGTAATAAATTAGACTGAGCAAAGGTCTAAAGTGTTCAAGGTTGCCCCGCAGTCTCTTTGATCTTAAATGACATTTCCCACCATTCAGTGTTAGTAGATACAAGGAGTCCCTTGAGGTAAAATTGCTGTATTATCCACGTAAACTGGAACTGTTCACCTTTGTGAAAGAAAAGTGAAGTATACCAAATATTTATGTGAAATCATAAAGCTTATTTAAAATAGAAAAGTTAATCATTCAAAATTACACTAGCTGTCGGATAAATATGAAAATACAGTGAAGTCAGTGCCGTTTCTCACCTAAGTAAAGCTTAGTTTTTCCTCTCTAAGAAATACAACAATAAATGAGAAGTCTGAGTTGTTTTTTTTTTTTTTTACTGAGATAATTCTTTGACTCCTTTGTGCAGGAGTATATAGCAAGCCAGAATAATGGTAAAAGTGTTTCTAAATCTATTCATAATACAGAAATGCTACAATTTTCTTATTCTATACATATATAAGGATGACAATGGTTAATTCAGTTATTAATGCAACTAATGTTTCTTCAAATTATCTTAGAAACTTATATATAATAATCTCAATTCCATTACACCTTTTCTTAATTAAAATTTTTATTTTTATACAAATTATATTATTTTCCAAATTTCTGTTTGTTGCTTATAAATATGATCTGACATATTTGACTTAAGTAATAAGAAATATTAATCAGAAGCAAACTGAGTGAATAATTTGTATGAATATATAAATTGAGCAAGAAAAATAAAAAATAAATATTGTAATAATTAAGGACAATGAATATTCTCATCTGTTCCTGTGAGGCTCCTACTCAAAATCTTATATTGATGAGAATATTTTTAGAGCATGTTCATTATTTTGGTCATCAGTAACTTTTTCTATCCACTATTAAGTTACATGCTCTTTTCCTTAGTGAGTATAAAACACTGTAAATATATATAAATGTTTGGAAAATAAGTATTTTAAACAATTCAAGATTTATGCAAATCTACATCTCATTATCTTTTAAAATGGTTTTCTTTTCTTCTTGAAGTATACCCAGTATTTGAAATCAATATTCAAAATACTGGGGTGCCTGAGTGGCTCAGTTGATTAAGTGTCCGACTTCGGTTCAGACCATGATCTCACTGCTCCTGAGTTCAAGCCCTGCGTTGGGCTCTGTGCTAACAGCTCAGAGCCTGGATCCTGCTTAGGTTTCTGTCTCCCTCTCTCTCTGCCCCTCCCCTGCTCGTGCTCGCTCTGTCTCTCAAGAATAAATAAACATTAAAAAATTAAAAATAAATAAAATAAAATACAAAGGCAAGGTCATTTTTTCTTTTATTGTTTTACATGTATACTTAGAGAGAGAGTGGGGGAGAGGGGCAGAGGGAGAGAGAAAGAATCCTTAAGCAGGCTAAATGCTCAGTGCAGAGCTGGACATGGGGCTCGATCTCACAACCCTGAGATCATGACTTGAGCTGAAATCAAAAGTCTGTCGCCCAACTGACTGAGCCACCCATAACTTAATCAGAAATATGTACATAGTAACGGACATTATATCACATTTCAAATATAAAATCTCTTATGTATATGAGCTATTATTCATCCAAGAGAACTTCAATTAATGCATTTTTCAGGAAAGGATCTGTTATGTAAAGTATGATACAAGTGTAATTACCAAATAGTTATGTTGTATTCCAAACTATAGACTAAAAGCATATTCTCATAAAACCTGTTGTTGATTAAACAGTTAGTACTTTATTTCTCACTCAGATATTGTTAAATTTCCAGAATTTTAGAGGAGGATATATTTATAAGTACTTCTTTGACTAAAAGCCCCATTTTAAGCTTTGGAAATCAAATGATCCCATTGTATCTCAGAAACCCTAAGCATCATTCAAACTACTTAACTTTTTAATAACTTCTATCCATCACAGTACTGATAGTTATTGATCATGTCCCTGCTTTTAATTCGAATGTGCTATTCATTTATGCCCTTTAATTGTTGTATAAATATAAGTTATATGCCTAATCTGATCACAATTTCCTTGGAGCAGGAAGCACATTACACATATCATTTTCTGCCCTTACAGAAGCTTGTTCATTTCTGAATGCAAATCATTATCCTCTAAAAAACTGATGAATTGCTACTTTAAAAATATGCTAAATGATCTTTAAAGTGATTACAGGCATTTTTTTTTTTTACAACAGCATGTACCTATTTTATTCTAAAAGAATGCAATGCCTAAAAATCAGCTTTTTAAAAATTTTTTTTAAATGTTTTTATTTATTTTTGCGACAGAGAGAGACAGAACATGAGCAGGGGAGGGCCAGAGAGAGAGGGAGACACAGAATCGGAAGCAGGCTCCAGGCTCTGAGCTGTCAGCACAGAGCCCGACGCGAGGCTCGAACCCACAGACTGTGAGATCATGACCTGAGCCGAAGTCGGACGCTCAACCGACGAGCCACCCAGGCGCCCCTAAAAATCAGCTTTTTATTTTTGTTTGCAATCTATAAAATTAAGTTATTTTGCCGATGTAAAATACCAGTTACTAACTTGAGGATCACGCCGCCTTCTGAAAATGCCACACACCTGTTTCTTAGATGTGTCACAGCTGCGGCATGTCTCAGACTTGTCCGGAGCTGAAGCAGCAAGTAATTGACCACTCTTGGACAATAGGTGTTTTCCTTGGCCACCACTCTGGTTATTTTGGGAAACACCCATGGAGCGAGGCCGCAGAGCAAGATGGAAGATTTAAGTCAAATGGCTCTCTGGCACAGCTAATTTCTACTTTCACCCTCATCAGCTTGTACAAAACGGGGTTCATTTTTTTTTAAGTTTATTTACTTATTTTGAGAACAAGAGATCATGAGTGAGGCGGGGGCAGAGAGAGGGCGAGAGAGAATCCCAAGCAGGCTCTGCACTGGCAGAGCAGAGCCCAAAGCCAAGCTCCACGCGGGGGTCCATCCCACAAACCTTGAGATCATGATCTGAGACAAAATCAAGAGGCAGAAGCTTATCTGACTGAGCCACCCAAGCGTCCCAAAATGGAGTCCATTTTTAAGGAACCTGACATGTAGTAGAACTTAGTAAAGCTCTATACTATCTTTTATCAATTATTTGCTTTATAGTTTTGCTGTGAATCTTTAAAGCGTGTTTATTACCCTAAAGAAAACATTTATAATTTTCTGGAAAAAAATCCGTTGTTCATGTCACATATGAGGTATTTTTTAAATCTTTAGGCTTATCTGAAATATGACTTTTTCAATTTTATTGACCAGGATATAGAGAATTGGTAATATAAATTAAAAAAAAATATATGGGCCAGTTCTTACATTTGGACACGCTTCTTTCTAACAATATCTTTTTTTAATCAATTAGAACACCATGTCTATCTGTACAACTCAGACACAAAATACCTGGCTTATAAAAGGAATATGTAAAATCCGGTGAACGGAACATACATATTTTTTTTCCAATGACTATGAAAAATAAGAAAAGTATAAGTTCATTGTATGCTTTAGTATACTTATTATTTAGTAATAAAAAATTCTATATTTGCTTAAATTTAAATATAAATTATGAAAGGAAACAGTGCCTCTGTTTTATTAATATCATGATTCTGGGTGCATTGCACACGTAACAAAATAAGTGCATGCTCATAATATTTGTTGACTCCAAATATTATGAGATGAATAACATTGAAAGATTCTGCCATTTAAATCCTGAACGTATGTAATCATCAAAATCAAAATGAGTGATCAGAGATTCAAGGCGAATTTAGAGCAGACCATCTAATTGATAAAGTTCTGAATTTTAATGGTTCCTGTTCTAGAAGAGGAACGCTTATCGGGCACATTTACCTGTGTTGTGTCCTAGCCAAACTAATTTCACTAAACATTTAAAAACAGGGGCGCCTGGGTGGCTCAGTCGGTTAGGCGTCCGACTTCGGCTCAGGTCATGATCTCACGGTCTGTGAGTTCGAGCCCCTTGTCGGGCTCTGTGCTGACAGCTCAGAGCCTGGAGCCCATTTCAGATTCTGTGTCTCCCTCTCTCTCTGCCCCTCCCCTGTTCATGCTCTGTCTCTCTCTGTCTCAAAAATAAATAAACATTAAAAAAAGATTTAAAAACAAAAACAACATCAGTTTATTCAGTGTACTCCATTCAAGATTTCCACCCACATCTCCAAATAATGGAGAATAAACAGGTTCTCTTCTTCACACAGGTACCCTACTGTACAACATCCAAACTATGCAGATATGACCGAGATATAGTTAATGAGTATTCTGGGTTCTGGTTCAACTCATTAAGAGGGAATACATACACCCTTAGTTTCAGAAAGAATGATGCTATTATCGTTGAAAATCATAGAATATATGTGAAAGTATCCTTAGGAAAATCATTCTTTCATATAGCTACCTAGAAATACTGAATGATGTAGTATTTATTTTTATGTTATTTTGAGGAAGCCTTCATGTAATTCAATTTATGAGAAATTATGAGTTAAAACTGAAAATCCCTTTCTTATGACATCCATTTGAGTTTAGTAAAACCTAACAAAATGCCACAAAGAATAAATTATTGTTCTCAACTGTTTTCCCCAGGACTACTTTTAATAATTCCCTTCAATATTTGGGGAAGGAAAATGCATGTTATCCCTGTAAAAATGTAGAATGGTGAAAACAAAAGCAATTTCTAGGGCTGTTAGTTAGCAAGATCCAAAATTTGTTTTCATTATCTCTATTCTGTTGATTAAGAACTTTACATGTTGTCCCCGTTGCACAAGTCCTAGAGCAGGGTTTTTTCCATAAAGCCCTGGACTTTGTTAACATGCTTTATCTCAGTAAATTGACGAGGCCATCATCACATACAGTGGATCAAAACCTATTTGTCTTACACACATTTTGAAGCTGTCTAGAATAATTTTCTTCCATAGAATCATAAAGTTTTTGCATTATTTTATTATCCATTTTTGAGATAAGGGCATACATTATGAGCAATGTTTGCACTTTTAGAATGCAGTATGTGTTCTGCTAAGTACTGTCATTGATGTGTGACCAATGAAATTCATACTCATTAGTTCAATTTATAGGTAAATTGAGGAAATCTTGAAGAAGGAAGGATGGAGGGAGGGATGGGGAGGAAAGAAAGAAAGAAAGAAAAGGAAGAAAGGAGGAAAGAAAGGAAAGAAAAAAAAGGAGGAAAGAAAGAAAGAAAGAAAGAAAGAAAGAGAAAGAAAGGAAAGAAAAGGAAGAAAGAAAGAAAAAAAGAAAAGAAAGAAAAGGAAGAAAGAAAGAAAAGGAAGAAAGAAAGAAAAGAAAGAAAGGAGGAAAGGAAGAAAAGAAAGAAAAAGAAAGAAAGAAAAGGAAGAAAGAAAGAGAAAAGAAAAGAAAGGAGGAAAGAAAGAAAGAAAAGGAAGAAAGGAGGAAACAAAGAAAGAAAAGGAAGAAAGGAGGAAAGAAAGAAAGAAAGAAAGAAAGAAAGAAAGGAAATGAAAAGAAAGAAAAGAAAGAAAGAAGAAAGTTCCAGTGCTTTAGTGTTGGTACTTTTGGAATATAAAATATTTGATCTCTGTGAGGGAATTTGTTGTTGTTTGTCCCTGTATAGTGTTCAGAACATAGTAAATATTTAATAAATAATTAAAGAGTACAAAATTCCAATACCCTTCCAGAGTTTAGCTTTAAATTGAGCAAAACTGATATTTCATACAGTATAGTTGTGTGTGAATGTAAATTTTATATATTTGGAAAAGAGTGGGCGGCTGTATCTCTAGAAAGCAAGTCTGGGAATTTCACACTTACTCTGGCAGGGATTCTCTTCATAAAAATCATAACTTATCTTCAACATAACCCTTAAAATTTCAAGAAGTGATACCTAATTTTTGTCATAATTAGTTCTGTATGGAAGAATAAAAAGTGTGCTCTAAAAGAAAACCAAACATTAAAACTTAATTTTATTTACACCAAATATTTTCTACCTTTAAAATTAAAAAAAGGTATAAAAGATGCTAAAATCAAATAAAAAGTAAAAGAAATATTTTAAATAAGACACCTTTATATAAAAAGGATCAACGTACCTGGGAAGTGTTTTCCAGGTAACTGAGCCTGAAACAAAATGAACCAATTTTCAATTTCAGCAAGTGGATTTTGTGTAAAGACGAGTTTGGTAACCTCTTTTTCTTTGCCAAGAGGACTTGAGTGACCACAATACTTGAAAATAATTCTAAATTAAATGCAATGCTGGGGCACCTGGGTGGGTCAGTCAGTTAAGCGTCTGGCTCTTTTTTTTTTTTTAATGTTTATTTATTTTTGAGAGAGGGGGAGAGACAGAGCATAAGCGGGGGAGGGGCAGAGAGAGAGGGAGACACAGAATCTGAAGCAAGTTTCAGGCTCTGAGCTGTCAGCACAGAACCTGACGTGGGGCTCAAACCCACCGACCACGAGATCATGACCTGAGCTGAATTCGGACAATGAACCGACTGAGCCCCCCCAGGCACCCCAAGTGTCTGGCTCTTGATTTTGGCTCAGGTTGTGATCTTGCAGTTCGTGAGTTCAAGCCCTGTGTCAGGCTCTGTGCTGACAGTGTGGAGCCTGCTTGGGATTCTCTCTTTCTCTCTCTCTCTCCCTCTCTGCCCCTCCCCAGCGTGCTCTCTCTCTCTCTCTCTCTCTGTCTCAAAAATAAATAAATAAACATTTAAAAAGCATATTAAATCCCACGCTGCTTTAGTAAATATTGCTTACAAGACATCCCCTTGCTTCCTACCATATTTAGGAGAAACCTATTTATTTCATCATATTTAGGCAAAATCCTTCCTGTGGTCTACAAGTGCTCTTGAGTCTATGATATAGACCATAGCTACTTCTACAGTGCTGCCTCCTTCCTCCCTATCTCTCTATCTACTCCTCATTCCGGGCTGGCTGCTTACTAAGCTCTGCCTGTGCGTATTACCCCCAGTCACATGTGCTACTTCATTCAGTGTTCAGCTCACCTGTCACCTTGGACGAGTGTCCGTTTATCATCACCCTTTCTAAAGTGGTGTCCCACTTACCACCCACTTGCACTCTCTCTGTCTCAAAAATAAATAAACATTAAAAAAGGGGAAGACAATAGCAAATGACAGAAAGAAAGGGCATCCCTGTGAGGGGGAATAACATCAACTAAGGACAGGTGACTATTGAATGAAGGGGAGGTTACAGGTGCGGGTCTCCCGCACAATTGAAGATCTGTGTGTAACTTACGACTCTTCCCAAATTGACCTACTAAGAGCCTACTGTTGTCTGGAAGCCTTATCCGTAGCATAAATAGGCCGTTAATGCGTGCTCTCTAGGTTCTATGTATTATATACTGCATTCTTACGATAAAGAAAGCTAGAGAAAAGGTTATTAAGAAAATCGTAATGAAGAGAAAAATATGGTACACTTCCAGCACCATACTGTATTTATTGATACCGTAAGTTTACATAATCTGCTTTCCAAGATGAATTGTCTGTTGGTACCTACATCCCTCTTGTGTCCTATGATGCAAAACAGTGCAGATGTTATACGGATTACCAACAGTAGATATCAAAAATGAAAAAGATGATGTGCGGCCTTTAGGTGTGTGCATAAGTTTTGATAAATCTTTATTATAAGAGATATTATGCTTGTAAATAATAAAACGTGCTAGAAGTCACATATGTTATGTATTCACAGCATGCCTGTTTCTTAATTATTCTGAATATTTCTGGGCTACAGAGTTCACCTGTGAGTCTTGTCAAATTGTCGCAAGTCTCCAAAAAACTTCTGGTATAATTATTTGAAAAAAAAATCATATATAAGTGTATCTGCACAGTTCAAATTCGTGTGTAGTTGAATGAACAGTAACATAGTGAGCAGATTGATTTGTGTGTGAAGATTTCTTATATAAACAAACGTTTACAGGCAAGGTTAAAAACAGAAGAAAAACGAATATATTTACACTTGGTCTTATAGACTTATGAAACTTTTTTATTACATTCTCCTAATAATAAAAAATTACACAATACCATATATTAAATATTAGTCCATTTTGGGGGCGCCTAGGTGGCTCAGTCGGTTAGGCGTCCGACTTCAGCTCAGGTCATGATCTTGCGGTCCGTGAGTTCGAGCCCCGCATCGGGCTCTGGGCTGATGGCTTGGAGCCTGGAGCCTGCTTCCGATTCTGTGTCTCCCTCTCTCTCTGCCCCTCCCCCATTCATGCTCTGTCTCTCTCTGTCTCAAAACGTTAAAAAAAATTTTTAAATATTAGTCAATTTTTAATGATCTCTTTTAGTAATAATAAATCTAAAATATTAATAAGAATATGTGGATGCCTCCAGGAGGAGCTTTCACATCCATTGAATAATGTGCATGCCCTTTTAAGAGCTCATTGGTTTATGCATTGACGAAAATGGGACAGGGACTGACGGTTTTTAAGTATGACTGTGACAAAATTGCCACAGGATCTTAGAAGGTTAATCATTGATGCGATCCAGCAATAGAAGAACAAAGTGAGATAGAGGCAGTGGGGCAAGTGGAAAGACCATCTCCATGGGCCATGCATAAAATAGGAAGATAGATATCCACAGTGGAGATGTTTCTGATATCAAACACATGATGATTTTTATAGCCTAGCTCATTAGTATTAAACAAGACATTGACTCTCCTACATCCAGTAGCCTGAGGCTCTTGAGTAAATAGGGTAATGTCTTTGACTCCTCCCCTGTCTTTGAGAACAGAACATCTGCAGTGTAATAGAGAAAATAATGTTCGTGATAATGATTTTAATGATCTAGAACACGTTAAATTGCATTTCATATGGGGTGTAGTGAAATATGCTGAACGTGACTTCAAATTATTTTGATGATAAGCCTTTAAATATACCTTCTGAAATTTGTCCTAGAGATTCTTCACATCAATTAAGTGCCTTCTGTAGGTTGTGTTATAGTATACTTTGTATTTGTACTAAGATCTTAAATGTCCAGATGTGAGTAGATTAGAGCATGGAGGTGAACTCTATTAAAAATTTGCTGACATTTTGTATCCATTTTTGAAACTGGAAACTATAAAAATACTTTAATGCTTCTGTGAATTAAATTTCCATAAAAGCTGTCATGAAATATTCATCTTTATTTTTTCATATTTTGTTTAGTTTATTTTTTTTAAGTTTTTATTTATTTTCTAGTTGGTTAACATATAGTGTGATATCAGTGTCAGGAATAGGATGTGGTGATTCATCACTTACATATAACACCCGGTGCTCATCACAACAAGTGCCCTCCTTAATACGCATCACTCATTTAGCCCATCTCCAGCCCACCTCCCTTCCAGCAACCTTACTTTATTGTCTATAGTTAAGTTTCTTGGGGTACCTGGGTGGTTCAGTTGGTTAAGCGTTGGAATTTGGCTCAGGTCATGATCTCACAGTTCGTGAGTTCAAGTCCCACATCAGACTCTGTGCTGACAGCTCAGAGCCTGGAGGCTACTTCAGATTCTGTGTCTTCTTCTCTCTCTGCCCCCTGCTCCTCTGCTCGCTCTCTCTCTCAAAAATAAACAAACATTAAAAAAATTAAAAAGTGTTTCTTATGGTTTGCTTCCCTCTCTTTTTTTCCCCCTTCCCTTATGTTCGTCTGTTTTGTTTCTTAAATTCCATATATGAGTGAAATCGTATGGTATTTATTTTTCTCTGACTTATTTCACTTAACAGAATACACTCTAGCTCCATTCACGTTGTTTCAAATGGCAAGATATCATTCTTTTTAATGGCTGAGTAGTGTTCCATTAGATAGATTGTTAGAGAGATACGTAGATAGATAAAGAAGATGTGATATATCACAGTTGTGATATATTCGTCACCGATGTGATATATTCATCAGTAAATGGCCAATGGACATGTAGACTTTTTCCATAATTTGTCTACTGTTGATAATGCTGCTATAAACATCATGGTGCATATGCCCTCTCGTATCTGTATTTTTGTACCCTTTGGGTAAATACCTAGTAGTGCAATTGCTTGGCCATAGGATAGTTCTAATTTTTTTTAACTTTTTGAGGAAACTCAGTACTGTTTCCCAGAGTGGCTACAGCAATTTGCATTCTCACCAATAGTGTAAGAGGGTTCCCCTTTCTCTGCATCTTCACCAGCACCTGATGTTTCCCGTGCTGTTAATGTGAGCCATTCTGACAGGTGTGAGGTGGTATCTCATTGTGGTTTTGATTTGTGTTTCCCTGATGATGAATGATGTTGAACATCTTTTCATGTGTCTTTTGGCCATCTGGATCTCTTCTTTGTAAAAATGTCTATTCATATCTTCTGCCCATTTCTTATCGGGGTTGTTTTTTGGGTGTTGAGTTTGGTAAGTTCTTTATAGATCTTGGATACTAACCCTTTATCAGTTACGTCATTTGCAAATATCTTCTCTCACTCAAAAAGCGGCCTTTCAGTTTTGTTCATTGTTTCCTTCACTGTGCAGAAACTTTTTATCTTGGTGAAGACCTACTAGTTCATTTTCGCTCTTGTTTCCCCTGCCTATTTTCTCATATTTTACAAACAAATCAACTATACAATACAATAAATATAGTATATAACACATGCATTTATTTGTATGATAAAACTGTATGCATTGCTATGCTTATTAATAATTTTAAATATCAAATAAAGAACATTTCATACAATCTACTTTCTTTAATTGCCAGAAATTCCATATTTATAGTAGAATTCTAGATGATCTGCTGCTTGGTGTTAGAAAATGTGAGAACTTTTCCAGTAGACAAGTAATGTCTATTCAAAACTGACATTTTGGGGCACCCGGGTGGCTCAGTCAGTTAAGTGTCAGACTTCAGCTCAGGTCATGATCTCACGGTTTGTGGGTTCAAGTCCCACATCAGGCTCTGCACTGATAACAGGGGACCTGCTTGGAATTCTCTCTCTCTCTCTTTCTGTCTCTCTCTCTCTGTCTCTCTCTCTCTCTCTTTCTGCCCTTTCCTCCATCTCGCTCTCTCTCAAAATAAATAAACTTTTAAAAAAAGTCTGACATTTTGGGGTGCCTGGGTGACTTAGTCACTTAAACATCCAACCTTGGTAGAGGACATGATCTCATGGTTTGTGGGCTGACAGCTCAGAACCTGGAGCCTTTGGGAGCCTGTGTCTCCCTCTCTGTCTCTCTCTCTGCCCCTCCCCGGCTTGTGCTAGCCCTCTCTCTCAAAAATAAATAAATGCTTAAAATCTATACTGACATTTTTCTTAGTTTATCTTAGTTCAGTGCATAATTTGATCTGCAGTGTTTAAGTCCATTAGGATTACAGCTAGATATATATAGCATTCTTTTTTTCTTTAAGTTTGTTTATTATTTATTTATTTATTTATTTATTTAGAGAAAGAGTGTGAGTAGGGGCCTGGCAGAGAGAGAGAGAGAGAGAGAGAGAGAGAGAGAGAGAGAGAAAGAATTCCAAGCAGGCTCTGCACTGTCAGTGTAGAGCCCACTGAGGGACTGGAACTCACAAACCATGAGATCGTGACCTGAGCTGAAACCAAGAATCAGCTGTTTAACCAACTAAGCCACCCAGGTGCCTCCAGATATAAAATTCTAATTCAACTATTATTTTTTTTTAATTTTTTTAAAAATTTTTTTTAACGTTTATTTATTTTTGAGACAGAGAGAGACAGAGCATGAACAGGGGAGGACCAGAGAGAGAGGGAGACACAGAATCCGAAACAGGCTCCAGACTCTGAGCTGTCAGCACAGAGCCCGACGCGGGGCTCGAACTCACAGACCATGAGATCATGACCTGAGCCGAAGTCGGATGCTTAACCGACCGAGCCACCCAGGCGCCCCAACTATTATTCTTCATATGAATACCTGAAAAACAAGACAAGAAATTTGTGATTTGAAATGTTACATACAATAACTTTTCATTACGTGTACCATAACATGTTTTTTAATAATTAAATATTTCTGATAGGTAATAGTAATAATGTAAGTAATATTTAAATATTTTTCTCAAAACGTTTCTGAGTGTGAATAGTTCCCAAGTTGCATATTTACTTACCCAAACTACAAAACTAAAATATATTTGTGTATAAGTAAATGTATTCAATTTAGTTGAAACTAGTTACCTTTAAAATTCACTCCTTGTATCCCATAGTCTACACTAATGCTGTTTTGAAATAACTGAGCCACACTTCTAACTGAAGTAGAATATGAGTACTTAAGTATTTACACAAATAATAATGGGTGATAACTGTTTTGGGGGTACTTATTTCAGCAACTGTATTAAATGATAGAAATAATGTAAATCTTCGACACTGACAACGATCTTAGAGGTATTTACTATCATTATTCTTATTTGCAAGTGGGAAAAGTGAGGCTACCTATTCACAGAGGAAAAAGCATACCTGAGAACTGAAACAAGAAGTCCTCGTTCAAATAACAAGATACTGGTGATACAGAGACGCTATTCAAGCCAGCAGTCTGTTTTCAGAGTCTCTCTGCCATCAGCAATATGCAATTCTCACCCTCCAGTCAGTTTGGGTGGAAAGACTGGGGCAAAAGTTATTGCACCAAAGACCTTATAAGTGTGTCAATTTCAAAATGCGCTCAACAGCTAGGAGGAAGTATTATAGATCTTTTTGCCATTCTGAGTTGTATACATATTCAAAAGTTAAAGAACACTGTTCCTTATAAGTTTCTGTCTTAAAACACACACACGCATACACACACACACACACACATACACAAAACTTTAGGGATTTGTATTTTGAGATGTCAAAAGCTCTTACTAGTAACAGAAGAGAACAGATAGATAATCTCTTGCCCCAAACCAGTAATTATACAGTCTGGCTTCTAAAGACTATGTGTCTTCATGTCTACATAGGAATCTAGGGCAAGCATCTTTTGCTTGAGTTAGTGGAAATTGAGAGTGCCAGGGCCTGAGAGTGTTTGAAGAAAGCATGAAATATATTGTAAATCTATGGATTGTTTTAGCCTATGTGTGAAGTAATGGATGATGCCTTTAGTAAAATCAGAACAGTTGGGGCGCCTGTGTGGCTTAGTCGGTTAAGCGTCCAACTTCAGCTCAGGTCATGATCTCACAGTTCGTGAATTTGAGCCCCCCGCCTTGGGCTCTGTACTGGCAGTTCAGAGCCTGGAGCCTGCTTCTGATCCTGTGTCTCCCTCTCTCTCTCTGCCCTTCCCCGACTCATGTTCTGTCTCTGTCTCTCTCTCTCTCTCTCTCCATCTCTCAAAAACAAATAAAAATGAAAAAATAAAATCAGAACAGGTAATTAAAAAAAAAAGGCTACAGGGTTCTAAAGAAAGTGGCGTAGGTATTCAGTATACACATTCTCGTATATACCACGTGTATTCATACATACTACAGTAGCTTGATTCACAGGTAAAGTTGTGCTGTCTAGAACAGAGAAGAGGCTTCAGGACATATACAAATTTGTTTTATGCAACTCTCGCATGCACATGTATTAGCCAGAGCAGAAGTCCATACCTTTCAGTAGAATCCCTCAAGTGTCCCCATAGCAACAACAAAATTGAAAGAAAAATGTATTTCAGATTTGTTCTTAATTTGTAGTTGACCTAAGTAAACAATTGCAATTTAACATTTCCCCCCCCCAACACTTTGAAGACAATATTTCACTGACTTCTGGGTCCTATTTTTGCAATGGTGAAATCTACTATATCTCTGTAGGTAATCAGTCTTTTATTAAGATCTCATTGCTTCAGTGTTTTAGGAATTTTTTTTGACACCCTTTTCAATTTTTTTTCCATGCCTGGAAATCAGACTTCCAGACTCTAAAGATGCCTATCTTTTGCCAGTTTACAACAAATTCTCAGTTATTACTTTCATCGAAAGTCCTTCTTTATTCTCAAATCTCTTCTTCTGGATCGATGCCAGAATTAGACATGGATGCCACGACCGCATCCATTAAATTAAATTTGACATTGTTTTTCCATATTTTTTTTATCTTTTGAGCTTAAAATAACTTCTTCCAGTCTATTATCTAGTTTATGTGTTTCATTTGTCTCTGTTAAGCTATTTAACTTAACATGCCTTTCTTACAATTTCAGTTATCACTTGATTAGAATGATAGAATACCTTCCAACACAAAAATCAACTTGATAAGTGATTTTGTTCCTTAGAAACTTGTTAATTAATCGCATGAGACTGTCACCTGCACATTCTTCCCCAGGTTTTATGTGTACAAGTGTACATTTTCAAAGCTCAGTTGAAGCCCTAACAATTTTTCTAATGATTGATGTGGTAGGATATTAATTTTCTAAATATGGTGAATCATAAAAAAATCATAAATCAACAACTTCATCTAAGTATAAAAAGTGAGACATTTTGACATGTTTGGAGAATATTATCCCTAATGTAACAAAGCTTTCTAGGTTAGGGCAACATGACATTTTCTTCACTCTCATTTTAGGTTTTATGAATGTGTATTTCACTGCAATTTCAATGAAGAGAAAATAATTTTACCAAACAGTTGTTCCTCTTTTTAGTCCCTATAATTGACAATTAAAATTTAATATTTTCTATATATATAAACTTTCTTTTACAGAATACAAACTATTTTTCTTTCAAAAGGACATATATGTTTCATTCGAAAGTGAAATATTTGGTCAGTTAAAATTTATACCTTGTTATTTCTCTTTATGGCCACACAAATTATTATGTGATTTGGTTTAACAAGAGCTCAGTTTATAACTAGAATTGTTCTTTTATTTTAAAAATAAAAAAGGTATCAATTTGGAAATAGCAGCATGTTATAAATGAAACATGTGTTATAAAATAAAATTATTCTAATACCTTCTATCCCTACTATTCAAAGGATAAAATGATTAACTACAGTTTGAAAATAGCCACCCCATTGGGTCTAGGCAGTAGCCTCACAGGATGTAATTACAATGTATACATTTTAATATAGAGATAGTAATTTGAATATTACTGAGCTTGGTTTATAAACACTGTAATTAAGGTCATGTACAGATTCTATTATTATGCTTTAAAATCTTATCAGTTCTAATCTCAGCAAAAGTCTTTATTTCAACTGAAATTTGCACCAAACAAATTTTTATAGTGAAATAAGTCATTTTCCATCATATGAACTAGGATTATTTCCTCAATTCTGATTCAGAGATTTGTGTTGTCTCTATTTACATTATTTTAAGGTATGGATTTGTCATGACAAAATACAGTAACTTGGTATGTTAACATATTAATTTTATTTTATTTTTTTAATTTTTTTTAACATTTATTTATTTTTGGGACAGAGAGAGAGACAGAGCATGAACGGGGGAGGAGCAGAGAGGGGGAGACACAGAATCGGAAACAGGCTCCAGGCTCTGAGCCATGAGCCCAGAGCCTGACGCGGGGCTCGAATTCACGGACCGCGAGATCGTGACCTGAGCTGAAGTTGGACGCTTAACCGACTGCGCCACCCAGGCGCTCCAACATATTAATTTTAAATGGAAATGTGAATAAGGATGTAGTAGATATAAGTAGATGAAGTTAAGATATTAAATACATATTCTCCCTTACACACAAAAATACTATATATCATCAATAAATGCATCCAGTACCAGAACAAATTACCTTTCTTCCAATGCCTGTAAATTCACACACAGTGGTCTGCCTTTATCCATGTTTTCAATTTTGGTGGTTTCAGTGGTCCAACCACAGTCCAGAAGCGGATGATCATCCAACCGATGTCTAGTCAAAAGGGCCATAGTAGTCTAACACCACATCACAATACCTTTGTCACTTAGCTCACTTCATCTCCTTACTTAGGCATTTTGTCATCTCACATCATCATCATCAAAAGGGGGAGGGCAGTGCAATAAGATCTTTTGAGAAAGAAAGAGAGAGAAATGACACTCAAAATACTTTTGTTGCAGTGTATTGTTATAATGGTTCTATTTTATCATTACTTATGGTTGTTAATTAATTACTGTGCCTAATTTATATATTAAATTTTATCCTAGGTATGCATTACAGGGAAAAACATAGTATATATAGGGTTCGATACTCTCTATGGTTTCAGGCATCCACTGAGGATTTGGAATGTACCCCTGGGTGGATAAGGAGAACTATTGTATTTTAGAAAACTTCTGCAAACACCTCTTCCATAAGATAACAAAGGAAACTATTTAGACACTATCTAAACTTAGGAATAGGCATTTGCAAAAGCGCAGAGAGGCCTGAGTTGGTGAAGTTTACTGTAAAAGCTGACATAAATGTAGGCCCAACTGGAAGGATCCAGAACATCATCTTAAAAAAAATGTAGTAACTTAATAAAAGTACGTGTAATATAGAAATGTTGTCGAAACTAACCTACGTATATGTCAAACCATGACATTTTTGTTGTGACATAAACACACAGCCACACCCACACATATGTTTACATTCTTTGTAAGCCAAAAATTGGTTGGTTTCAGTGTATGTGAAGATTCCGTGATTGTACAATATTCATTACATGGTGTTTAAATGAAAAAAAATCCTCACCAGTTTTTCCTCACCTTCTCTGAGGTATATTTTAACCTAACAGGTTACCAGATACCATCCAAATCTAGTATTAACTGTTAGATCTGTGACAGGGGTGTGATTAAACCACTTGATGGGAATGAAGCAGTTGTAAACATTTGTACATATGAGGAATGTGTGATATTTTCAAGTGTTCCTGGTGGATTCCTATATAGCTAACCTGGATAGCCTCCAGTCATCCAAAAAACAAAATAACTTGTTTCATTTAAGAACCCCCAAACCCAGAGGAATTAAAGAACAATACATTTATCATAGACCCTCATTGTCTGGATCGGAAAATCTGCATGGCACCAAGAGAGGTCACTCTTTAGGTTCACTTGGCAGATGGGTGGGTCCGGATGATCTGGTTTGCACCTTGGTTGAAAGCTGTCTGGCTGGAGACTCTGTTGACGGTCCCAGGGTTTTTGGGATTCATACCTTGCAACTTGGGATTTCTAGAGAAAGTCTTTCAAGAGCCCTAGAGGCCCACACTGAAATGTCCCTTTTGGCAGAGTCCCCGCAATTCCTTAAAGATCAGTTCAGCTACATTTATTTGGGCTAAGAATTCACTAAAACCTGCCCAGATTCAAGGAGAGGAAAAACATGTGATGCCCACCTCTCACTTACAGGAGCAGCAAGGCATTTACCGACGCTTCTAATCTACCATACAGAAGAAACTAAAAGATTGTTTAAAAAAAGTACTTTCATTTTAATATACTATTCTTCATATTAACTAGAGTGAAACAAGTGTGTTTCAGTTTCTTTTCAATACAATCCTTAAGAATACCCTATGAGGTACAAACTAGGAATTATCGCTGGCCTCAGAATGGATGATAACAAAGTAGCTCTCTTATTCTTGTTTTAGGATCCTAAATATAATAGGGTAATGGAACATTCTGGGTAATAAGACAAGTTATGAAATCACAGGGAAAATATATTTCCCTCTATAAATAAGACATTAGTCTAATTTCTATTAAAAGCCTTTGTTACTTTCATTTCCTTTGTGCATTCAGAAAATCACATCCTAACTCATTCTGTACATGCAGACTCTCATAATTATTTTTATCTTAACAAAACATGCATTTGTAATAAAACATGTAGATGGTAATTCAGTAAATTGTACCTTAATATTGAAGTGTTATGGACTTATTAGAATCCTAATTTATATCCCTGGAACTTTAGAGGGTATCTTGTATGGCTAACTACTGCTTTTACCCCTCCGGAAAAGTTACGTTTTTGGCTTATCTCTGAACAGAAATAATCACAGATGCAGAAGACTCGGTGGGGAAAAATGTAAATAAGATAATTTGGTCTTTTGTATCGTGAATTGTTAACATGTAACCTTATCTCATACAATCACGAAGTATAATTAATAGGTAATATGTAATGACTGCTTTGTTACAAATGATATCTAAATGTAATTAAATGTGTTATGCAATCAG
Source organism: Prionailurus viverrinus (assembly GCF_022837055.1). NCBI lineage: Eukaryota > Metazoa > Chordata > Mammalia > Carnivora > Felidae > Prionailurus > Prionailurus viverrinus. The sequence continues at coordinate 139,457,412 of NC_062569.1, read as the reverse complement.
TGCTTATTTTGAAAAACCAAATAGAGCATGCCTCTGATCTCCTTTGTTTTGAAAGCATGGTATCTTTGAAATGTTGAAAATAAATGCACTGGCTTTGGTTTAATCTGAAACATAAAAGCATTTTTAAACATTAAAAAGAAGGACCTGATTTTCCAAATTTCTTAGGCTTGATGATAATATAATAGAAAGTTTGGCTTCCAGTTATGAATAGCTGTGTTCTTTTGTACACTTTCATAGTAAAGAATTAAGTGTTGAGTTCAAAGATAAAACGTCTGCTCTGGAAAGTTTTCTAACATAATAATGGGCAATTTTATTTCATTTTTAAAATCTCCATTCTATTTTACTGATAGAAGTTTGTAAAGCAAACAAACAAAACTATTAAACATAATTTCAGGATAAAAGTAGCCTAAGTATTTGTAATGTTGAATATTTTATTTTCAGCAATAACTAGCTTCCCATGGCCTATTTAAAGGGAACTTACTAATAGTTTCATTATTAAGATATGTATGTCACTAATTAAAGCACCAGCCAGACCACCTAATAGCCCAGGCTTCAACTAGCAAGGAATAAAAAAAGGAGATCAGTCCAGTTTTTATCAGTCATTATGTGCAATTTTCAACTAGAATTTCCTCTAATCATACTAAAAGCAGATAAGAAATTCTCTTGCCTCATCTGTTAAGATACAATGACACTAATTTTCAAGAATAATAACCGAATCAAAGGAGCAGGCTAAAATTTAAGGAAGAATATTTTTAAATTATGAAATTACTAGATGTACCTGAAACATGTATATCGGTTTTAAATGAAGCTAATCACTTTGGAGAGGAAGTGAGGGACACATATTTGAATCCAAATCCCTTGTGTATCAAAGTGAATTTCCCCATAAGAAATACTAGAAACGCAGATGATTCATTTCACAAACCAAAAATATTCATATAAAAATAATCACAGTACTGTAAGGTAGTACAAATAAGAAAGAAAATACAAAATAATGGAAAATAAACAAATTAACCTGCACATGTCTTTGAAGACCTTCGTGGCTGGTGTGAGGGAGACAGCAGAGAGGAGGGTTATTGTGTAGGACGACTTTCACTATCACTAACGGAATCACTGCTATCAACTGGCTCAATGGAATCTTATTCTTTTCGTGCAACTTTAACAAGGAATCTATCCAATGACGCTTTTGCTTCCTTTTGAGGATTCCGTGGAAATGTGGCATTGCATTGTTTGTTGTTAAACAGATTCATCTCTCACAATGCTACGGCCTTTCCAGGTGGTGCTTTTCTACAAAATTTTGCACTGTTTCCTACATTTTACACATTCCGTTATCTCACTTGAAGTGAGGGATCCCTCCACCTTTTTCTCCTCCTCCTCTGCAGATGAGATACAGATGTAAACTTCTTACAAAATCTTGCAGTTTCGGCCACTCAAATACCTTGTTCATACTTCTCAATGATTTCCTTCTTAACTTCCACTGTGATCGTGCCGGCTTTCTTTTTGAACTTTTTTCTGCATGGGGGCCATTGTATACATTCACATGGAGGTTGACTGTAGTACAGTATTGACAAACTCTTGTCATGTGCTGTATTTCATGTAACTGGCAGTGAGGCAGCAGAGGAAAGTGTCTCTATCTGCAGGCAGCCTGACCTAGAATGAAGCAAAGCATTCCTAAGCTTACTCTTGTATGGAAAAGCAAAGGACTGTCCCTACAGTCGGCTTGGAAGTGACAAAAAAAAATACACCAATGCCAGTTGTGGGCACCTTCCAACGTTCTGAAAAATCACTGATTTCTACCAAGCACTGCGGCTGGAGACCAAGCATCAGAGCATGGGAGATGATCACCCACAAACCCTCAGAGAGAGAGAGAGAGAGAGAAGGAAGAACCATTGGCTCAGTTGTGATCATGTGATGTTCAGTGCCGTGTACTACTCATATTGCAAGACATTGCTTGTTTATTAGGTTGAAATTTATTAGAAATGTTTGCTCATCTTGTGGAACATTTGCAGAAGGAGTTACTCATAATCCAAGGTTTTACTGTATCTTTTACCGGTTCTGTTTTTTGTTTTGTTTTGTTGTTTTTTTTTTTTTTCGGAAAATTCTAATAAACCAGGATTATATATGTACTTGATATTTTCCGTGTCTCTTACTTTTCTCTTTTATGATGAATGAATGGTGAGGGTGGACTTATCTCTGTCAACACAATGGACAAATAAAGCAGAAGCTGTTATACATTTTAGATCTCTAATCACTCAGCATAAAACCTAATCACTAAAGTAAATGAAGACATCGTTCTGACCTAGAATGATTCAAATATGATTTTAAAATAGTGATGACAAGAAAGTATAGACATTAGTGTACTAGGTTACTTAGTGTAGAAACATTTATACGCCAGAATGAATAAAAATTATTCCAGGGACTCCTGGGTGGCTCAGTCAGTTGAGCGTCCAACTCTCGATTTTGGCTCAGGTCATGATCTCATGATTTGGGAGATCAAGCCCTGCATCAGGCTTTGTGCTGACAGCACAGAACCTGCTTGGGAGTGTCTCTCTCCCTATCTCTCTGCCCCTCTCCCTTGCTCATGCTTTCTCTCTTTGCCAAAATACAAAAACTTTAAAACAGTTATTCCAACGTTCTGGTGTGTTGCTATGGGTTAGACATGTATGAGTTTCACAACACAAAATACTGTAGAATGTTGGGTATGAAGAGGTACTGATACTCAGCGGCTGCAATTCCCTTCTTCTATATATAAGGAAACTGAGATCCAAGGGAAGAAAAATGATTTATCTTAAGGTGGCATGGCTAATTTAATTACTGCCACAGACAGGGATAGAATCCGGGCTTATCATGTAGGAGATGGAGCCACTTCAGCAGGAAAGCGTAATTTATCATAGACCTTGTTTAAAATGAATAGTGCAAACTGAAGATAAAAAGAATAATAACTCTTCATAAGGTTTCTTCTTCTTCTTCTTTTTTTAATCTTCTTTGCCCAAATTTCCTTCTCATTTCCTGGGTCCAGAGTACTTCCAAGGCCACTCCTCCCTTGATCCATCACTGCTCAAATCCTATTCTTACACGCTATTCTAGTAAAACCAAGAACATTGACATTTTCTTATGGCCTTCTGTCTAAGTGCTTAAATTAATGATCTGCATTATGTATCAAATCACTTGAACATATTTCCAAAACACAAGAGGAACCATAGAGCATAAGAGAACTTGTAAGATTTGGCAATTATACAAGAAAAGATAGTTGAAACAACTCACAACAGTCTAGAGGAATACTCAGGTATAACTTTAATAAAGGTAAAGGATATGCTACATCAGGAGATGGCTGGAGAAAGAAGCAAGTGCAAACATGAGGGAGACCCAAGACTTCCAGATAAAGTTTCCAGGATCCATTCTCAGTTGCAGAGGACATATTTTGTCTTTGGAAGATGAAACACCTAGATGTGCTCTAGATGACTTGTTTTCAAGGGACCCATGTTACAAGTTTACTGAGGAAGCTTTTTGCTCCCCTGTTTATTTTCATGTAGCTGAAACTAGGCTGTGTAATCCTTTAAATCAGGTGTAACACATCTATCTGCTTATTTTTAATGACGTATATAGACAAACCTAGACCTACTGCTTACATAAGAGTTTTGAACATTAAGCATTGTATTCTAATTCACTAACAAGACATTTCCATCCTTCTTTGGCCATAGGTGAATATCATGATTCCATGCATCTCTGATGATAATCATAAAATTACCACCAAAAAGCTTTAGGTTATCTCCATTCCTAGATAGTCACTTGTACTTTGTCTAGCTTTCTCACTTTCATATGCCTCAACCTCACCACTTCTCATATTGTGCCTTTAAAAATACATATAAAATATAAAAAAGTTGAATGATAAGCATCAAAATACTAACTATATCACTCAATAAGACCTAAGAATTGCTTTTTTAAAAATGGGTTTCCATTTCTATTTTAAAAAGGTTGACTTATTTTTGAGAGAGAAAATGTGTGAGCAGGGGAGGGGCAGAGAGAGAAGGGGGGAGAAAGACTCCCAAGCAGGCTCCGCACTGTCGGTGCAGAGCCCATTGCAGGGCTCGAACCCAGGAACTGTGAGATTATGTCCTGAGCCAAGATCAAGAGTCAGAATCTCAACGGAGTCACATATGCACCCCTAGGTATTGCTTTTAAAAGACGCATTTTAATTTACTAAATATATCAACTCAAATTTGTGTGTCATTCCCAAGCTCACAATCCTTTTACTTCCTTTCAGTGGTGAAATTTGAAATATATGAAAGTGATCGATATATGGGTTTAATGTAGTAATTATTAGATAAAACTACATTTTCTCTAGCCAATCATCTTCTGCTGGAAAAACAGGTGGTCAACCTACCAATTCAATCTCCCAATAGGGTCTTAAATATGAGTATTGTTATAGATATTATTAAATCATTCAATGGGCCAGCTGTCAGTTAATTCCAGATTCCATGTTTCATACTTCCTGTCTCATACTGCAAGTTTACACATTCATAGATTCCCAATAGAACTTTTCCTCAAATAATCACCATTTTATGACCTCTAGTAAGAATCCTAGACATGTTTAAAAAGTGTCAGGTCTAATTAACTGCAAATTATGTAAATTTGCTTCTTAAATTTATTCACGATGCTTTCAAAGTTAAGGAACACATATGCAAAATATGGTGTCCATAAATGGGTTCCCATGACCTACTAGGACCAAAAGTTTCATATAAGTTCCTTGTGCTTTTTTCTGCCAAGTTCAAACACTATTTTCCCTGAGCTGTGCTATTTCCACCTAGAGGAGTATAGATAGATAACACTTCTCACATCAGTGTGCGCAGCATTCTCCTAGAATGCTAACAACCTGTTGAGTTTTTTAATCCATTTTTCCAAAAGCATATCCTCTATACAGGCCACATGTTATATTTTATCTCTCTCCTAGAATATCGTGCATTCTAAATGGTAATAGAAGTTCATGAGTCTTTTTCCTCAGTATATCCTCTCTTCATTAGAGAGAAGTTTAGTTTATCCTATGACTTCTAGACTTGAGCCAAAATCACTCACGTTGCTTTTAGAATGTTTCGGACAGGGGCGCCTGGGTGGCACAGTCGGTTAAGCGTCCGACTTCAGCCAGGTCACGATCTCGCGGTCTGTGAGTTCGAGCCCCGCGTCGGGCTCTGGGCTGATGGCTTAGAGCCTGGAGCCTGTTTCCGATTCTGTGTCTCCCTCTCTCTCTGCCCCTCCCCCGTTCATGCTCTGTCTCTCTCTGTGTCCCCCAAAAAAATAAATAAACGTTGGAAAAAAAAAGAATGTTTAGGACAATTTTGTCTGATCTACCAAACATATTGTTGCCAGTAAATTTATTAATTAAGTATAGTTTGAGAATCTATCCTGGAACCAGAAAATATGACCTCCTCAGCAGAATGTCATATGGATAGCTGTTATTTACAACTATAGTTTAGTTGGAGTATTCAAAAAAATTTCTCATAGGTATACTCAAAGAGCATTGGGACTATTGTGAGCCTAGCAAGTCTTTCCTAAACTAATAGTGATTTCAGTTTCCTAAGTATTCTTTATCTTGATTTTGGCCTCTACTCTCAAAAATCTTGGGAAAGAGAATATTACAGTAAGTTGATCACCAAAGATATTTGAAGACTATTTCATCTAGGTATTTTTCTAAACATATTATAATGTAAGTCAATAGTTACATAATGGTCCATGGCTCTGTTGTTGGACAAAATTTTTTGTAGGAGATTGAAATGTAAGACTTTCTGTAGCTTACCCCCCACAAAGCTGTCCAATGTGATTACCATATCATGTAAAATGAAAAACAAGAGAAAAATCAACTTTAGAGTTCTCTCAAATGTTCATCCACAGAGTGTTATTAAAATCACTGAGATGTACCATCACATGGATAATGTAGAATGAATGCTTACTAAATCCACCAGGACCCATTCTGGATCATCAGATTCAAACAAAGAAAGAGATTCTGACAGGAAATAGCTGAACCATTATGGGCATCTGTGAATAAAGACAGGAGTATGACTATCTTGCTATCAAAGCACCATAGTATTGTTACATTTTCCTTTTAGTGTTACCAAGTTTTTGCACCTGTTCAATCAGCAATTATGCCCACTTATTTCCATTTATTATTAAATTTCACCAGAAACTCACCTTGGGGTAGAACTGTCAAGTTCAGCAAGGGTACTGACTCATACAGCTGGCCACAACATAAGACCTGCCAGTGTCCATTCCCAGATATATCATGTAGGAATGGAAAAGTATAGGCTAATGAAACTGCTCATCCACTAGGTAGTAAAGAGGCAGAACCATTAATCTCAGTTTAGCTAGGCGACAGGAAGGAACAACCATCCCGTTACTCTTTAAGAACTCAAGTATTTAATATTTACAATTGTCATGGTGTCATGTTTAGAAGCTGATTTTTTGTCTGGAACTAGTAAATGCAATCTAGGTCCCAGAACTGCTGGACCAGGTAGAGGAGAAGGAGAAGAATGAGGAGGAGAAGAAGGAGAAAGAGAAGAAGAATGAAAGCAGAAAAAGGAAGAGGAGGAGGAGGAGGAGGAGAAAGAGTGGGAGAGTGGAGGGGGGAGGAGGAGGAAGAAGAGAAAAAGAAAGAGGAAAAGAAGGAGGAGGGAGAGTGGGAGGGGGAGGGGGAGGGAGAAGGAGAGAGAAGAGGGGGGAAAGAAAGAGGAGGAGGAGGAGGTGGGGGAGAAAGAGGAAGGAATAAGTTCATGTAAATCCATTCTTACATCAGTCTCCACCATCTATTCCCTATTTTTTTCCTTTATGTCCCATCAGTCTAGCCAATGGTAAACCCCATTTACCTTCCCATATTGTCTTGACACATAAATCCTTTTCTCTTTCAAGGTATTTTTTCAGTCTCCAATCACCGCCCAATTTCATAACCAGATATTTCAATAGTTCACTCCAAATTTCAAACAGTCCACTACTTTTTGGGATGGAACATTCATGAAAAGCCCATTGGATATGATGTTTATTAGTTCATTGTTGTACTCTGCTTGCTGTAAAGTGGGCTACTTGTTCAGATAACTTAAAGGTGCGAGCATTAAAAACTGTTTATTTTCTGTTGCAGGCGAGAGCATTGGAGGTTTGCTTCAGTTACTAAGTACACAATTCCAAATCCAGAATGAATATTTATCCCCGTCAAGACCCACAACTGGGGCCATAGGTAACTTGCCAGTATCATCCCCTAATTAGATGCAGGTCAGTCCAGATCCCCTCGGGGTGCTTTTAGGTGCTTTTGTTTTCTGAGGGTCCTGTTGAACAAAGAGAATTATTAGATTTTTGAGTTTTCAAGGACAGTGAGGTGTATCTTTTCTCTCTCATTTTTTTGAGTCTGAATGGCTTCATGACCACTCACTTCGTGCATTCGAGGGATCACTTGCACAGAGTGAAAAAGAACATTGTTTTTTAGATCTAGTTCCATTCTAATGTGTGTGTGTGTGTGTGTGTGCATATGCGTGTGTGCACATACTTACTTCATTATACACATCTTTGATTTGTCCTCTTAAAACTAATTTTTTCATGAAAATATTGCCACATGTGGAAACCACTTTTACCCTCTAATAATTTAAGACATAGTTTATGAATCATATTGCCAATTCATTGGCCACTGCCTAAGAATTGGCACAAAACTATATTGTTTTATTATTTTTATAATAATTTGTATCTAGTTCTTCAGATGCCACAAGGAACACTGCTCCTGATTCTGCTAACTTAGTGGATTTATTTTTAAGTATTCTTGCAAATTGCAACCATTGACCAGCTACAATACAGCTGCATTTCAGATTGAGTATCCTGGGAAGTACCATATGCGAACATTATTGCTTAGTTAGAATCTATTAACTGATGATTAGGGACACACCTATTCAACTGTAGAGTTAGGTAATTCCTCAGGTAAATCTAATATAGAACCCAAAGGTATGGCAGCCACCTGTTCACGGATGAGATGGGTACTGTGGCGGCATAGTTTTTAATATATGATTCCCAACTCCTTTGTGTGTTTCTCTATTGGAATGTTGTTTTCATATAATCCATGACACGAAAGGTACTTTGTGTCTCAAAATAATTTCATGCCCTTCCATAGCAGAAACAGTTTCATTTTAAACCCAGTAACCGACCTAAAATTGTCTTTCAAAGGGAATTTATATGGCAACAGCTTCTGGCAAACTTCGACTCCAAAATCCCAGCAGTTATTATTGCTGGGTAACAGATATGAGCTTTTGCAAAAGGCTCTAGACAGCATGAGTGCAAGTGGCTGACACTTATATCATTTGAGCATTGGGCTTGTACCACCCCAAGGAATAGACTGGGTAAGCCATTAGACTGAATTCTTTGAAATGCTGAGTGTCTTCTGTTGTGCATAACATCATTAAAATTCATCTTTTTCCCTGGTACTCTTGTGAAAAGAGACGAGTAAAATTCCCACTTGTAGTATGTGATTTCTCCAGAGACCAACAACCCAATCAATCTCCATGACTTTTATTTTCATTTTGGAGATGGCAGAGAAAATAAGTTAAGTTTTCGTTCCTTGAGGTATATCTGTAGTGTCCCCAGCCCAGGTAATTTTTAAGAATCCTATCATTTGTGCTTGACTTCGTAGTTTAGCTCGGTTAATCCGTGACTCTACCATGGCTATCTTGATTTATCAGCATTTACTTTAGTCTCTTTGACCTTCAGATTGAGTTGTCAACATCGTATCATCAATGTGATGAATAATAGTCTTTTTTTTTCGTTTAATCAGATCTAAGTCTCTTCGTGGCAGATTTGGTCAATAATCAGCAGGATCTATATCCGTGTGAGAATACAGTAAGCTTTTGTTGGGTTCCATTCCACACGAATACAAATTAGTTTGGCTTCCTTTTGCTATAAGAACTGGGATAAAAACAAAACAAAACAAAAAACAACTAACCAAATTATTCACAAAATACTGATGTCCTTTAGCATGGTGTGTAGTTTGAGTTGTTAAAACCATATTGAATACGGAATACTACTAAGGCAACGCTTTGTCTAATTCTTTTATACCTTACAAGTAAACTCCAGGATTTATTAGCTTTCCTCACAGATAATACTGGAATATTAAACCTGTCTCTTAGGGTACTAATTCAGGTAAAACTAAAATATTCTTAAATAAAGCAAAAATCCCTTGATGACACCCAGATGTCCTACACTGTTTTACATTAAGTCCCTGAGGGGGCGCCTGGGTGGCTCAGTCGGTTGAGCGTCCGACTTCGGCTCAGGACATGATCTCATGGTTCGTGAGTTCGAACCCCGCATCAGGTTCTGTGCTGACGGCTCAGAGCCTGGAGCCTGCTTCAGATTCTGTGTCTCCCTCTCTCTTCCCCGCTCATGCTCTGTCTCTCAAAAATGAATAAACATTAAAAAAATAATAAATAAATAAATAAATAAATAAAGTCCCTGAGTAGGTTTAGGTAATTCTAAGGATGTCCATTTAGTACATCACATTTAAACAAGTCAACAGCAGATTGACATGGCTTTCTTTTTCTTAATGGTTTAAGTATGGGAAAAAAATCTCACATTCAGACATCATATCTATTCTCATAGTACTGTCTGGGGTACTACCTTAGGGGTAATACATTAGAATACAATACTCTCCTTCATCAGTTTCTACTTTGAGTCATTTCTACTTGTAAGCCTTCCAGAATTGTGTCACCATATTCCCTAACAGAAGCATGTCAGTCCCTTAACTATTTTATTAGCAAATAATTCCCTTAGCCAATTTGGTTATGAGTACATTGAGTGATAGTATCCAGTAGTTTCTTTATCATCCTCAGGCATTTAACCCATATCAATGTAATTTTTCTCAGATCTCTCATATTCCTGTTTCAAGGGACCCTTATCAACCCATCACACAGAATCGTATTTCTGTCTTTTATTTCACACCACTTTAATCAGTACTTGTTCTGAAGAGACCATAGTTTCCATATTTGTGTTATCATCACATTTTAAAAGCTCATTTAGGTGAGGAAAATTTGAGTGAATTTGTTCCAGTAGTTTTATAGTCTAAGGAGTTGATGGACCAGCCAGACCATCTAATATTTACTGTAATCTCTTAAAATTTTTATAGCGACTTCATCTATCTCCTATTTTATTTCATTTGAAACCAACTATAGAAATGCTTTCACCAGTTTAATTGTCTCAAAGTTATTCAGTGTTTTAATCTTGCTTTCTCTTTGCAAAATAATTTCAAATATTTTCCCAGAATTGAATCTCATTTGGAGGACCTGAGCTAATAGTCTACCACAAATTATCCTGCCCTCCCAACAATCCTTCTCGTAAGTCAATTATCCTGCCCTCCTCCTGGTCAGCAGGAGTCCAAAAGGAATCCTTATTATCAAAGCATGAATAACACTTGGTCAAAGATGTAAAATTAAGTGATACTTTGGTATCATCATAAAATGAGTCCAAATGCACAAGCATTCTTAATCTTTTTGCAGCCTCAGAAGAATCTCAGTATCAAAGGGTGGTATGCCTTCTTGACTCCATTTTGGAATCAGGTCTCTGCATTTTAAAAAGGATTTTTGGCAGCCTTGGTTTGTTTTTTTTTTCCTTCTTTTTCCTCCATTTTTCACTGAAATAGCCCAGAGAGTCCATGAGAATTCTTGATAATTTTCTCTCTTTAAAACTTAAAAAAAAAGCCTAATTGAGTTATTTCTCTAACTTTTTTAATGTTTATTT